>NC_059162.1:25182988-25486018 GCF_019923935.1 Bubalus bubalis
ACTGGAGTGCGTTGCCCTTTCCTTCTTCAGGGGATCTTCCCCACCCAGGGATTGAACTTGTGTCTCCTGTGTCTCCTGTATTGCAGGTAGATTTTTCACCCAGTGAGCTATCAGGGAAGCATCCATTATTTTTAATTACTTAATTATATTAATTATTTACAGTGTTGTGTTGGTTTCTACCATACAGTAGCAGGAATCAGCCATAAGTATACATATGTCCCCTCCCTCTTGAACCTCCCTCCCAGACCCCACTCCTCCCCACCCCTCTAGGTCGTCAGAACACTGGGTTGAGCTTCCTGTGTTGTACAGCAACTTCCCACGAGCTATCTATTTTGCATATGGTAATGTATATATCTCAATGCTACTCTCTCAATTCATTCCACTCTCTCCTTACCCCACTGTGTCCACATCAGTTCTCTATGTCTGAGTCTCTGTTCCTGCCCTGCAAATGGTTCAGCAGTATCCTTTATGCATTAATATATGGCATTTGTTTTTCTATTTCTGACTTAACTTCATTCTGTATAACAGGCTCTAGGTTCATCTACCTTACTACAACTGACCCAAATGGGTTCCTTTTTATAGCTGAGTAATATTCCATCGTGTATATATGTATCAGTTCAGTTCAGTCACTCAGTTGTGTCCAACTCTTTGCAACCCCATGAATTGCACGCCAGGCTGCCCTGTCCATCACCAATGCCCGAGTTCACTCAGACTCACGTCCATCGAGTCAATGATGCCATCCAGCCATCTCATCCTCTGTCATCCCCTTTTCCTCCTGCCCCCAATCCCTCCCAGCATCAGAGTCTTTTCCAATGAGTCAACTCTTCGCATGAGGTGGCCAAAGGACTGGAGTTTTGGCTTTAGCATCATTCCTTCCAAAGAAATCCCAGGGCTGATCTCCTTCAGAATGGACTGGTTGGATCTCTTTGCAGTCCAAGGGACTCTCCAGAATCTTCTCCAACACCACAGTTCAAAAGCATCAATTCTTCGGCACTCAGCTTTCTTCACAGTCCCACTCTCACATCCATACATGACCAATGGAAAAATCATAGCCTTGACTAGTAGGACCTTTGTTGGCAAAGTAATGTCTCTGCTTTTTAATATGCTATCCAGGTTGGCCATAACCTTCCTTCCAAGGAGTAAGCGTCTTTTAATTTCATGGCTGCAGTCACCATCTGCAGTGATTTTGGAGCCCAAGAAAATAAAGTCTGCCACTGTTTCCACTGTTTCCCCATTTATTTCCCATGAAGTGATGGGACCAGATGCCATGATCTTTGTTTTCTGAATGTTGAGCTTTAAGCCAACTTTTTCACTCTCCACTTTCGCTTTTATCAAGAGGCTTTTGAGTTCCTCTTCACTTTCTGCCATAAGGGTGGTGTCATCTGCATATCTGAGGTTATTGATATTTCTCCTGGCAATCTTGATTCCAGCTTATGCTTTCTCCAGCCCAGCATTTCTCATGATGTACTCTGCACATAAGTTAAATAAGCAGGGTGACAATATACAGCCTTGACGTACTCCTTTTCCTATTTGGAACCAGTCTGTTGTTCCATGTCCAGTTCTAACTGTTGCTTCCTGACCTGCATATAGGTTTCTCAAGAGGCAGGTCAGGTGGTCTGGTATTCCCATCTCTTTCAGAATGTTCCACAGTTTATTGTGATCCACACAGTCAAAGGCTTTGGCATAGTCAATAAAGCAGAAATAGATGTTTTTCTGGAACTCTCTTGCTTTTTTGATGATCCAGTGGATGTTGGCAATTTGATCTCTGGTTCCTCTGCCTTTTCTAAAACCAGCTTGAACATGTGGAAGTTCACGGTTCATGTATTGCTGAAGCCTGGCTTGGAGAATTTTGAGGATTACTTTACTAGCGTGTGAGATGAGTGCAATTGTGTGGTAGTTTGAGCATTCTTTGGCATTGCCTTTCTTTGGGATTGGAATGAAAACTGACCTTTTCCAGTCCTGTGGCCACTGCTGAGTTTTCCAAATTTGCTGGCATATTGAGTGCAGCACTTCCACAGCATCATCTTTCAGGATTTGAAATCGCTCCACTGGAATTCCATCACCTCCACTAGCTTTGCTTGTAGTGATGCTTTCTAAGGCCCACTTGACTTCACATTCCAGGATGTCTGGCTCTAGGTCAGTGATCACACCATCGTGATTATCGTGGTCTTAAAGATCTTTTTTGTACAGTTCTTCTGTGTATTCTTAGTTTCATTGAGTTAGACAAGGCTGTGGTCCTAGTGTGATTAGATTGACTAGTTTTCTGTGAGGATGGTTTCAGTGTGTCTGCCTTCTGATGCCCTCTTGCAACACCTGCATGGAAACAGTGTCAGACTTTATTTTTCTGGGCTCCAAAATCACTGCAGATGGTGACTGCAGCCATGAAATTAAAAGACGCTTACTCCTTGGAAGGAAAGTTATGACCAACCTAGATAGCATATTCAAAAGCAGAGACATTACTTTGCCAACAAAGGTTCGTCTAGTCATGGCTATGGTTTTTCCTGTGGTCATATATGGATGTGAGAGTTGGACTGTGAAGAAGGCTGAGCGCCGAAGAATTGATGTTTTTGAACTGTGGTGTTGGAGAAGACTCTTGAGAGTCCCTTGGACTGCAAGGAGATCCAACCAGTCCATTCTGAAGGAGATCAGCCCTGGGATTTCTTTGGAAGGAATGATGCTAAAGCTGAAACTCCAGTACTTTGGCCACCTCATGAGAAGAGTTGACTCATTGGAAAAGACTCTGATGCTGGAAGGGATTGGGGGCAAGAGGAGAAGGGGACGACAGAGGATGAGATGGCTGGATGGCATCGCTGACTCGATGGACGTGAGTCTAGGTGAACTCCGGGAGTTGGTGATGGACAGGGAGGCCTGGCGTGCTGCAATTCATGGGGTCGCAAAGACTCGGACACGACTGAGCGACTGATCTGATCTGATCTGATCTGTGTATTCTTGCCACCTCTTCTTAATATCTCTGCTTCTGTTAGGTCCATACCATTTCTGTCCTTTATCGAGCCCATCTTTGCATGAAGTGTTCCCTTGGTATCTCTAATTTTCTTGAAGAGATCTCTAGTCTTCCCCATTCTGTTGTTTTCCTCTATTTATTTGCATTGATCACTGAGGAAGGCTTTCTTATCTCTTCTTGCTATTCTTTGGAACTCGGCATTCAGATGCTTATATCTTTCCTTTTCTCCTTTGCTGTTCACTTCTCTTCTTTTCACAGCTATTTGTAAGGCCTCCCCAGACAGCCATTTTGCTTTTTTGCATTTCTTTTCCATGGGGATGGTCTTAATCCCTGTCTCCTGTACAGTGTCACGACCTCCGTCCATAGTTCATCAAGCACTCTATCTATCAGATCTAGGCCCTTAAATCTATTTCTCACTTCCACTGTATAATCATAAGGGATTTGATTTAGGTCATACCTGAATGGTCTAGTGGTTTTCCCTACTTTCTTCAATTTCAGTCTGAATTTGGCAATAAGGAGTTCATGATTTGAGCCACAGTCAGCTCCTGATCTTGTTTTTGTTGATTGTATAGAGCTTCTCCATCTTTGGCTTCAAAGAATATAATCAATCTGATTTTGGTATTGACCATCTGGTGATGTCCACGTGTAGAGTCTTCTCTTGTGTTGTTGGAAGAAGGTGTTTGCTATGATCAGTGCATTTTCTTGTCAAAACTCTATTAGTCTTTGCCCTGCTTCATTCCGTATTCCAAGGCCAAATTTGCCTGTTACTCCCGGTGTTTCTTGACTTCCTACTTTTGCATTCCAGTCCCCTATAATGAACAGGACATCTTTTTTGGGTGTTAGTTCTAAAAGGTCTTGTAGGTCTTCATAGAACCATTCAACTTCAGCTTCTTCAGCATTACTGGTTGGGGCATAGACTTGGTTACCGTGATATTGAATGGTTTGCCTTGGAAACGAACAGAGATCATTCTGTCGTTTTTGAGAATGCAGCCAAGTACTGCATTTCGGACTCTTTTGTTGACCATGATGGCTACTCCATTTTCTTCTATCATAACTTCTTTATCCATTCATCTGTTGATGGACATGTAGGTTGTTTCTATTCCTAGCTGTTGTAAATGTGCTGCAATGAACACGGGGTACATTGCCTTTTTGAATGATGGTTTTCTCAGGGTATATTCCTAGTAGTAGGATTGCTGGCTCATATGATAGTTTTATTTCTAGATATTTTAGAAATCTCCATAATGTTCTCCATAGTGGCTCTATGAATTTACATTCCAGCTGTGCAAGAACGTGCCTTTTCCTCCACATCCTCTCCAGCACTGATTGTTTGTAGAGTTTTTTGATGATGGCCATTCTGACCAGTGTGAGATAATACCTCACTGTAATTTTGATTTGCATTTCTCTAATAATGAGTGACGTTGAGCATTTTTTCTTGTATTTATTGGCCATGGCCTCCAATTTCTGACAGCTGTAGCTGACCATGCAGGGGCTCCTCCTTGAAGCATCCCATAAAATCCCATTAAAAAAAAAAAAATACTGACTGTTCATACAGTCAGTAGCAGTCGTAAGATGCCACTATAGACAAAGCATCTTAGCAATAACCTTATCTTATTCAAGGAATTCTGTAGTCAAAAATGAGACATGAAAGAACTTTGGAATGGAGGTAGTAATATGCCTATCATATTACAGTTACTTTTCTGCTGGAGTGTGTTTTATAGGAGATGAAAACTCCCAGAGGACAATGAGTTGAGAGAAGAGAAATGAGGGTAGAGAAGAAGAAATAGATGGCCAATAGAAAGTGGTACAGTCTTGGAAGTGGGGGAATGAAGTATGATGGGGGGGTGGTGTGGAATGGACGTATGAGAAAATAGACTATGATGAATGATGTCAATCCTTATTAGTCCAAAAAACTAAAATAAAATTTTAAACTGTTACCTGAATTCTAAGTCACATGAGACTAGGGGTAGCATCCACCATATTCTTTATTTCCCAGTCATGAGCATCAGTTCAGTTCAGTTTAGTCGCTCAGTCGTATCCGAGTCTTTGCGACCCCATGAATCACAGCACGCCAGGCCTCCCTATCCATCACCAACTCTCGGAGTTTACCCAGACTCATGTCCATCGAGTGGGTGATGCCATCCAGCCAACTCATCCTCTGTCGTCCCCTTCTCCTCCTGCCCCTAAGCCCTCCCAGCTTCAGCTCCAGTAGCATATTGGGCACTTACTGACCTGGGGAGGTCCTCTTTCAGTATCCTATCATTTTGCCTTTTCATAATGTTCATGGGGTTCTCAAGGTAAGAATACTGAAGTGGTTTGCTATTCCCTTCTCCAGTAAACCAAATTCTGTCAGACCTCTCCACCATGACCCATCCTTCTTGGGTGGCCCACACAGCATAGCTTAGTTTCATTGAGTTAGACAAGGCTGTGGTCCGTGTGATCAGACTGGCTCGTTTTCTGTGAGTATGGTTTCATTCAGTGTGTCTGCCCTCTGATGCCCTCTCCCAACACCTACCATCTTATTGGGTTTCTCTTACCTTGGACAAGGGATAACTCTTCACGGCTGCTCCAGCAAAGCACAGCCACTGCTCCTTACCTTGGACGAGGGGTATCTCCTCATGGCCACCCCTCCTGACCTTAAAAGTGGAGTAGCTCTTCTCGGCCCTCCTGCGCCAGCGCAGCTGCCCCTCCTTGGACATGTGGTAGCTTCTCTCAGCCACTGCCCCTGACCTCGGGCGTGGGGTAGCTCCTCTGGGCCGCTCTTGGGCCTTAGCAGCCTGGTCCTCTCATCACCGCCCCCAACCTCGGGAGTGGAGTAGCTCCTCTCAGCCATGCTTCTGTGCAGTCATGAGCATAAGGCCTGGCAAATAATAGACACTCAACAAAATTTGTTGAATGAATAAGTAGCTAATAAAATATTAGCAGGCTAGAAGGAACTGTATGGTATTGGATTAGAGTGGTAAACATCATTATGAACACGTTTACCTTAATAGAGACATATATGTATTTATAGAAATAATTGTGTATGTGCATATATAGATGTGTTATTTCTTAATTCTTTTTACTGAGACAGCCTAGAAACGAAAGACACTCCAGTAGCAAAGAGCATGCCCAGTGCCCAGTTCTTGGTTTTTAATACATTTCTCCAATAAAAGAACCAGGGATCCTTGGAAATTGGCTGATTCAAAGACTGGGGCAAGAATACACAATAGGAGTCTGAAACATAATGCTAGGAAGTAAGGAAGTGCTCACAGGAAAAAGCAAATAAAACAATGAAGGGATATGTCAAGGGGACCCAGAAGCCAAGTGAAAGAGCTCCCAACAGTCAAAGCAAGGAACAACTGAGTTAACTGACACAATCAAGAAAGTAGTATTGGGTTAGGCACCAAATGATAAAATAAATATTTATGATCCTTTCTGCTATAAATGATTGATTGAATAAATAAATAGAGTAGAAATTTTCTAATACAGAAGACTTTCAAATATTTTCATAGATACTGCCCCCCATAACATAACTCCCCATATTTTAAATGAGGGGCTGTGGCTCCACATGGTAACTTTCTCACAAAGTCTATAGTATGGAAAGTTGGGGGTGGAAACACTTAATAGGGGAAAACTTGAGCCAGGGATCAAGGTTAACATCCTCATGAGAAGCGATGTTGACAGCAAGTACTGTTGATGTGATCCTCATGAATGGTACCTGATGTCTTTAGTCTTTCTCCCCAGTCCCATGACTCCTATCTAAGAAAAACATCAGACAAACCAAAAACTCTGCAAAATATCTTACCACCCCAAATTGTCAACATGATCAAAATCAAGGAAAGATTGAGAAATTGGCAGAGGTTGGAGAAGGCAATGGCACCCCACTCCAGTACTCTTGCCTGGAAAATCCCATGGATGGAGGAGCCTGGTAGGCTGCAGTCCATGGAGTCGCTAAGAGTCGGACATGACTGAGCGACTTCCCTTTCACTTTTCACTTTCATGCATTGGAGAAGGAAATGGCAACCCACTCCAGTGTTCTTGCCTGGAGAGTCCCAGGGATGGGGGAGCCTGGTGGGCTGCCATCTATGGGGTCGCACAGAGTCAGACACGACTGAAGCGTTAGTAAGAACATATCAATATTGATTCATTCCTTGTGACAAATTTAACATGCTAATTCAGGATGTTAACAGCAGGGAAAACTAGGTGTGTACAATGTGCAGTATCTTTGCCAGTTTTCGGTGAATCTAAAACTATTTTAAAATAAAAAGTATATTTGAAAAATAGTAGCTAACATATATTGAGAACACAGTATATGCCATAAACTGTTCTAAAGCAATTATATCTGCTGTTTGAATCTTCATAACAACCCATAATGTAAGCATAATTATCTGCATTTGAAAAAGAAACTAAAACAAAGAAGGATTAAATTATTTGTCACACAGCCAGCAACTGGTAAGCCAGCAAGGACTGGAGCAGGAGAAAGAATTTTGTCCTCTCAGTACAAGAGGATCTCTGGAGGTGCTTCTCGGCACTAAGGTTTGATTCTCTGATTTTTAATAACCTTTTGTTGTAAAGAGGAAGGAGGTTATGGCAAGTCTGAAAGCTAATGTGGAGGAGTTTGAGAAACTATGATAATAAATAGAGTAATAGGATTTCAAACTTCTACCAGAGTGAAGGCAGAGGGAGAAGAGATTATGGGCATACATGTGAGTAACTTAAGCTTTGTAAAAACAATTTCAATAAAATGAGAAATTTACTTAGTGGGATAAATTGGCAATGGTTATTACCCAAATGTATAGTGGAGAAAAATGGCTACACTCTTAAGGATTAAGGCAGCTGGCTCAGGTGGTGGGCATACCATTAGGCAAAAACAATCATAAAAGTTCTAAAATGTGGACGGTTGACAAATTGTTTAACTTGATTGTGAGCAAAAATAGAAGCTTAGAGATTAATAGCCAGCCTAAAGGGGGGAAATAAAATAAGAAACTATGCGCACATAAAGAAGGCACTGCTAAGCACAAAAGAAAAGGTGAAATGTGACAATCAAAGCACAGCAGACAGAAAATGAGGTTTGTTTTGTTTAATATATTAAAGAGTTGAAATATAAGAAAGAGTCAATGAAACCATTGTTTTGGCAGGTGAAGTTAGAAATAGTTGACTCCCCTGAAGGAAATGGTGGAAGAACTGAATAGATTCATTCAGAAATGGAGTGAGGCAGAGGGAACAGCCTCTGATATGACCTTTTAAAGCAGTATTTGTTCTGCTGATTGACTTGTGCATCAGCTGAAATTATTTTGTTTTTGAATGAGTGTTATAGTCATCCTTTTCTTCCTACTATCTGACTTCAAATGTTTTCTTTTTCCTCTTATTCCTTGCTTATATCCATTTGCATCAGCCATAAGGTGGAGCTTTCAGTGGAAGTTTTCTGAGAACACATATTGGAAGGAGACAGAAATGGAGTGCAGGACCTCTTCCTTAATATCAGAGAATATGTCTTCCTTTTATAGACTGACGTCTTCACAGAACATAGTCAAAGTCGATTTCAGTAAGATAGTCTTCTTTCTGTTAAAGTCTTACTAGAAAAAATCTTTTAGTTTCCAAGAAATCCTCTCTAGCTTATTCAAAACCTTAAAAATGCTAGTGTTGTAAATGTCAGTATTTCTTTATACCTCACATAGAAACCAATGCTTATCAATATCAAAAAATGATGTCAAATAAAATGCACACAATAAAAACTGCATATTGATATGATTTTTAATAGAACTCTGCATATAAAACTATAGGAAATGTAACTTTTTAAAATGCACTCTTAAACATTAGTGTATTCAGGTTCTTTAGAGAAACAGAACCATTAAGAGATATATATCCATATATCTGTATCAATAGATAGATATAAAAAATGAGAGATTAACTCATGAGATTTTAGAGGCTGAGAAGTCTCAAAATCTGCTATCTGAAATCTGGAAGCCTAGGAAAGCCAGTGGTATGCAGTTTCAGTCTAAAGCCCAAGGACTGAGAACCAGGAGCACTGGCATTCAAAGGCAGAAGATAGATGTCCCAGTTCAGGCCAAAAGCAAATTTGTCTTTCATCTGCCTTTTGTTCTAATCAGGCCCTCAATCAATTAGATGATGCTCACAGCATTGGCGAAGGCAATCTTCACTTAGTCTAATGACTCAGATGCTAATCTCTCCCAGAAATAGTCTGACAGATACACCCAGAAATAGTATTTGACCAGTTATCCGAGCATCCCTTAGCCTAGCCAAGTTGACACAGGAAATCAACCACCACAATTACTTTGACCAAAGAACAGCAAGAAAAATCATTTACATAGGAGTTGCATTCAAGCTCCTATTTTCTTTTTTATATTAATGTTTAACTGACATACAGGTGTACTACTTAGTGATTTGATATTTGTATATGTTATAAAATGGTCACTATGATAAATCTTGGAGAAGGCAATGGCACCCCACTCTAGTACTCTTGCTTGGAAAATCCCATGGATGGAGGAGCCTGGTGGGCTGCAATCCATGGGGTCGCTAAGAGTCAGACACGACTGAGCAACTTCACTTTCACTTTTCACTTTCATGCATTGGAGAAGGAAATGGCAATCCACTCCAGTGCTCTTGCCTGGAGAATCCCAGGGATGGGGGAGCCTGGTAGGCTGCCGTCTATGGGGTCGCACAGAGTCGGACACGACTGAAGTGACTTAGCACTTAGCACATGATAAATCTAGTAACCATCTGTCCCTAGACAAAATTATTACAGTATTATTGACCATATTCCTTCTGCTGTGTATTACACCACTGTGGCTTATTTATTTTGTATCTAGAGGTTTATATCTCGTAATCACCCCTTCCCCTGTTTCACCCCCTCACCTTCCTCCTCTCTGGCAACCACCTGTTTGTTCTCTGTATGCATGAGTGTGTTTTTGTTTTGTTTTATTTGTTTTATTTTTGTAGACTCCACAAATAAGTGAGATCATAAGGTATTTATCTTTCTCTGGTTTATTTCACTTAGCATAATACCCTCTAGATCCATCCATATTGTTGCAAATGGCAAGGTTTCATTTTTTTACATTTGAGTAATATTCCTTTGTATCTATCCTTTTCTTTATCCATTCATCTACCAATGTACTTTTCCAAAGACTTTAAGGTAAAACAGCTAACCATAACTGACCTTGTTGTTCCTACATCCAGCAAGCATTTTTCAGACTTTTTTGCCTGTCTTCTCAGTAGCATTCAGAACCACTGGCCACTCTCTCCTTCTGGAAATACCCCCACCTTTCGGCTTCAGTGACAGGAACTCTACTGGGATTTCCTCTTCCCTCTCGGACCATCGGACCATATTTCCACCCCCAGGCCTGTCCTCTTCCTCTTAGCCATTGACTGTTGGACTCCCAAAGCTCAGTCAGCTCTAGGCCTAGCTCCACTGCTCGCTGCGTGGTCTGTCCAGGCAGATTCCACCCAGGCTTCACTGCTATGTATGAGTAGATGACTCACCCATATCTACCCCTGCTCTGGGCACCAGGCCCACCAGTTGCCTATTTGACATGTTTGGATGTCTCAGGTGAGTACAAACTGAATTTATCTAAAAACCAAAGTCCTAATTTCCTCATTAGCCCACTCCTAGACTCTTCTTTTTCTGGTATTCCCTATCCTTATAAACAACAACACCAATCAACCAGTGAAATAAAATTATATTTAATCAGAGAAATTCATACTTTTTCAGATAGATGGATATAGTATAAAATACTACCTTCCTGATGCTGGGAAAGATTAAAGGCAAAGTGAGAAGGGGCGACAGAGGAAGGGATGGTTAGATAGCATCACCAACTCAATGGACATGAGTTTGAGCGAACTCCGGGAGATAGTGAAAGACAAGAGACTCTGGCGTGCTACAGTCCATGGGATCGCAAAGTCAGACATGACTTAGCAACTGAACAATGACAACATAAAATACCACATTTGGAGGGCGTAAGAAACCTAAGAAAGCATACTAAAAGATATTGAATAAATAAATGATATATATGAATTTGAAATTTAATAGGAAAGGAAGCAGCTGCATTCTACTGAACAATACCCCCTTCCTTCATTAAATGGACTTATCCTATGATAGTCTTAATTTGGGTTCATTTGACAGCAGAATGTTACACAAAAGTTGGAAGCCAGAAAAAGCAAAATTTTAATTCATGGAAATAAGGATTGGCATCTATAAAATAGAAAAAGGCAACTCTGCATAGTTGCATTTAAGATGTACAAGATCATAGTCAGAGACAAACTTCCTTGGACATCGTTCAGACATCTTCCTAGTGGTACCCTGCATTTTTTAGGAAGGTTGAAAGTCAGAGAGTGTCAGGCTGGAAAAGAGAAGTTGAGGAAGGAGAGATAACAAAGGTAGCAGACTCTTTTCCTGTGTGTGTGGTAGATGCTCCATTGTGTCTGACTCTGCAACCCTGTGGACTGTAGCCTGCCAGGCTCCTCTGTCCATGGGATTCTCCAGGCAAGAATACTGGAGTGAGTTGCCATTCCCTTCTCCAGGGGATCTTCCTGACCCAGGGATCGAACCTCAGTCTGCTGCATTGCAGGCAGATTCTTTACCATCTGATACGCCAGGGAAGCCCACTGTTTGTCTACACTACCATATATAATACTCACAGCTCCTCATAACCTTATGACCAATCATCTTTTTCCCCAAAAGATTACTCATTGATCAGCATAATACACTTCAATGTAGGTTCCCTTCAACCATAAATTCTGAACTTTGTACACATTTTTTAAAAGTTTTAACATAGCGCAAATGTATGAGTAACAGATATCTGATAAAACATTAAGAAATCAAACATTTAGATAAGCATTTAAAGAAATGACTTGCCATGAGTTATGGGTTTTGAAATCGTCCCCAAAGGATTTACCGCAAATCCCTTCACTGAAGACATTTAAAATTAGATTCAAAGAAAAACTTGAGTGAGAGAATATTCAAGTGAAAACTCCCACACTAACAAATATGAAACAGATGAATTTTTAGCTTTTTCTATTTTTAATATATACAACTGTTATTTATCTGATTCATTAAAAAGTAGATTGATATTCTCAACTCTTGGCCACAAATTACATAAAATAACATAAAAATTAAATCAAAAGCACTTCATTATGGTTCCAAAGGCGTGCAGTTATATGACAAGACATTCAAGGCCAAAATTGTAAACTTCGAATATTGCTTTTATCACTGACAGAAACAGGGTTACTAGGGAAGTTCTTCTTTAGAAAATGATCTACTCCCAGGCTCCCCACAATTCACTAGGGATTAGGAACTGCAAGCCTGCAGCTGATTTTAATTGCCATGATGATGCATAAGGAGAGATGTGATATCTGGAATAACTGGCTTCTAAACAATGAGGGGCTTTAAAGATTAAAGTCAACACTTTAAATTGCACTCAGGATGGAATAGGAAGCTAATGCTGACCATTGAATGCAGGTGTAATATTCTCCATATGTTTTGGACCTTGTCACTGAAAGAGATCAAGCCCTCTGCATCACACACAATAAAAACTCCAGGACAATGCGTTATAACATGCTATCTGGAAGGTTAGCAACACAAAGATCATGATGGTAAATAGCACAACCAGATAGTGAAAAGTGTTCTTAGATGTAGGATGCCAGTCTGAGAAACCAGAGGTCATCTGTGAGGCCTTCTGAGCCGAAATCAAGCAAGTTGCTGCATCTACATGTACTTTGAATACCTGCAGTCTTGGCCTACAGGTGAATCTGTCCATAGCTTCTGATGCTACCTGGTAACCATGGAAAGACTGGACACATCAATATCTGGCTAGCCCCTTTCACATATGAAAGGGTCAGATATCAGACCCTTTCATGCCTTAGACTTTACACCTGAATTCATTGAAATTATTGTAAGAGCAAATCATAAAACGTGAAAAAAATAATTTTTTGTAACCATAGTATCCTAAAGAAACTGCAACCCTTAAAGGAGACAGTCCTTGGTGAGCTAAATAATATTAAATGCAAAATCTTACTGGAAAAACTAAAACAAACCAGGAGTGACTCTGTTAATGTGAAAGAAAATTCTCTGAATAGTATAGTTTTGTTTTAGCCACTGACATATGGGAAAATTTATGTAGTAAAGTATATGCTTATAAAGTTTCAACTTATATTTAGTGGGGGAAACAATTTATTATACCAAAAGAGCATAAATGTATGACAGATGGTAATGCTTTTTTTCTTTTTCTCTATTCTTGGCAAGGTACACTTTTAGCTGAAAGGCTTTTGCTTCTTAAAACTATGAACATTGTCATTCACACCTATTTTCTGAAATTAAACAGACCAATTCAAAGATGAAACTCCCTATAAATTTGGTTACTATATAATGTCTTCCCCTTTTGTATCATAAATTATCTAGCGTACCACTTTCTCTAGAATAATGAAATAAGCCAAAACTAGGGGAAAATATTATGTAATAAAAATCTTTATTTTTAATTCTGTAAATCAATTTTGGAAAACCTATATTTAAATTTATTCTGGTAGGACCTTTCAAACGGAACTACTAAAAATTATATTGCAAGTGGATTCTTCCTTCTTAAAATCTTAATTTTTGAATTTTAAAATGTTCAGTTCTTTTAAAAAAAATCACTTGCTAAATTACAATTAGTGTGTTTAAATGTCTAGCAATGGATCTTGTTGATTCATCTTCTGAAAAATGGGCAAATATTCTCCTAAGTATATGTGACATGGGCAGACTAGTCTGTTGTATCACTTTAATATGCAGACTATTTTAAAGTAAGAAATGCATTTACTTGGTGAATAGGTGAAAGAATGTGCTGTATGAGCAGGTGGAAGTACAGGCAAAGGATGAGCTCTCCTTGGTAATACTAAATGAAGTCTCTTGAACAGCAGGAATCAGATCTTTGTGCTGTTCATAGTAGCCAGATTGCACCCTGCCTACTTGAAAGTAACAAGGCTGTTTTCTCATGCCATTTTGAAGGCTGACTACTGTTAGATTTACTAAAAGCTGATTCTCAAATGAAAACTATTAAAAATACTGGAATAGTTACAGTAACTTTAGTTGCTATAGCAAACCCCAACATTTCAGCAGCTTAAGAAAATAAAAGCCTATTTCTCATTCACTTAATCATATACTTAATATTCTCAAGCAAATACCTTTGGTGGAGAAATCAAGGCAAAACTGAGGAAAAAGGGGCCCTTTGCATCACAGCAATCATTCAGAGATTCAAGGATTTCTGTGTCACCCCAATAAACAGGCAAATATGGGAAGAGAACAAACAATTCTTGGAAGATGTAACTTACAACTTTAAATTGTAAGACAAAGCTAGTGACATTTTCTCTGTGATTATAAAATAACACTTAATTTTACTCTTTTCTCCCTATTTCATTTTTCTCCATTGTTTTTCTTTCTTATCTGCAGTCTGTTTTATTAATCATCTGCTAGTGATTTGGCTGAACTGATTGTATGTAATATGTTTTATTTGAAATATGCATTCACATTCAAGAAGAAAGAAAATTGGTAACATGGTATGACATATATAAACATCTAGTCAATTTTTTCTTATAAAACATAACTGGAAGGGCAACAAGCTTTTTTACTGCTTTTCTAGTAGAGACACAGGACTTTTTTTCCCAAACAATAAAAACCTATAGGAAAAATTATGATCAAAATTCAGAATGATATAATCAGTTATTTTTTTTTATTTATAACAATGTTTATATATTCAATATAAAGCTTGAATCTTTATATTCAAGCCATAATCCAGAGACAGTTTTCATCTTATATAGAAAATTTTAGTGAAGAATCAAATTTTGGAGAAAATTCTATGATAATGAGTCAATGGTGGCCTGGGTGGTTGCTCTGGAGACCCTCAGGAAAATCCCTTTCTGGCATGATACGTCTTGCATCACTATGCATCAGATATTTTATCCTTAATGCAAGAAGAAAGGGATTCAGGTTGTGATATGTGATTGCATGGATCTACTCTCCCAAAAGATAAACCATTCATATTTCAACAAGAAAATAAAAGTGGAATTTTTTTTGTAAATTTCCTGTGAAAAGACTTTCTATAAATTGTACTTTCTCTTTAATATCTGTTGTAAAGAAGTGGGGTAGGAGGAGAAACTTTCCTTTCATTGATCCAAATTATGAACAATAGTTGAAAAGAAGCATCATCTTTAAACCTCAGATGAAGTAAGACAGTAATAAATAGGTATCATTATCCCATTCAAACACAATTTCTTCCTCAAAAAAAGCAATAAAAAGTGTCAGAACACTTTCTTGCAATGAAGGATCATCTGCAGGTTGTGCTGAATGAAGTTAAGCTTCAAGTCACATGCATCACCTTAGCTACCCTGGCCCACTGGGATAATTGAAACACCTCACCTCCAGGCCAAGTGCAGGGCTGGGAGGAATGGGTAAGCACTGGTCACACTGCATTATATAGTGAAAAAGACTGAAGACTAAAGAGAGAGCAAAATACCTTTGGCTGAACTCTGCCCCTGGTTGTCCTCAAAGTTGTCCCATTGTAATAAAAATTAAATAAAAATAAGTCTAGCCCTAAAAGAGAGACATCTCTCATTTTAGCAGGCCTAAAACAGTGGTAATAGTAGTGTAGAATTTAAGCACACTGGAATTGGGATTCATATAATCCTGGATTTTAATTCTAGTGCCATCAGTGATACACTGTGAGACTTGGAGCAAGATTGTTTTTAAGTAAATAATGTAACAATGTACAGCATACAACCAGTGCTCAAGAAACAAGAGTTGTTGTTACATTATTATGACAACTTTCATTATTACTTTGGGAACTCTGATCAGGATACTTTAGATATTGGTGCTATGTGAGGGAAAGAGGGAAACGACTACTTAGTGGAGCACAGTGTAAAAGAACTTGGGCTAATCAGGAAGAGAAAACAGTTTATAGACACTCTTCCTGACTACAGTTATATCAAGGATCCTGTGCAAGAGTAATTGGACCTGTTTTAGTAAGGCCTTGGGAGGCAGAACCTAGACCAAAGCAGGGGATGGAGGTGGGAGACAAATTTGGCTTTATATAGAGAAGCATCTTGGGCAGATTAGAGAGGAAGAGAAAACAGCATGGGCTGTCCTCTGAGTGGAGTCAGTTCTTCATTCTGAGTTTCCCAAGGTGGAAGAAATCTTGGTAAAGAAGTCGTGGACTGGATTCTAGGGATTCTGAATTTCTCGACAATTCCTCGGACCAGAGAAGGCTCTAAAGAAGCAGCAGAGGGTGGGAGTAAAAGAAAGTAGCTTGACCAGCTCGAGGCTAGTTGTATCCTTTCCTCCTCCACTTGCACATTTCTACGACTGGGAATTTCTGCTTTAACCTTGGGGACTGGAGTCCCGCCCACAAGTTGCCGGTAACCGTGGCGACGGAAGCGGTTGCCCTTAGCCTTTAGAACAGGTTTAGCAGAGGGCAGCCAATCCCTTCAGGAACTGGGCGTGGCTTCGGTTACTGTGGCAGCGGGGACGCTTAGTCAGGGCCTGAGGCCAGTTTAGAGGCTAACGCTCCTCCCGTTCTTTGCATGGCACCCAAGAAAGAGAAAGGCGGGACAACCACCACTGGCTCTAAGATATGGGAACCCTCGCTCATAGCTGCACAATTCAACCAGGTATGCCCGGAAACCCGTAAATCCTCTCTGACCATCCCCTTCCCCGACTCCAGTGCTGAAAGCCCGAGCCAGACTCCAGGCGACGCCGCCAGGCTGGCCTTCTCTTCTAGACATCACCGCTGCCTCCTCGGAAAATTGTACTTGGTACCGCTCTCCCAGGACTGATGGTTTTGTTCACAAAAATCCTAGGGTCCCACCCGCAGGGAGCATTGAGGGAAGAGAAAAGGGGACTCGGATTTCTAGAGGCGATGAAAGTGAGTGGTGGGGGAAGAGTAGAGGCCCTGACATCTCACCATCCTTTTCAGTGAAGGCATCCAGAAGGTACTCCACAAATGTACTGGAGTTGTCTTTATGAACTACTCACTTTCTCGTGATTTCTCCTGAGGAAAAAATCCTGCTGAATCATTTGTAGCCTGGCACATAGTAAGGCTTCAATAAGACCTGTATGAAAACAGACATGGAGTATCAATGCATTTGGTATCAGTGTATTTAATACAAAGGAGCCTTCTACAGATAGGAAAGGATGACTTTCTTATGCAATGCCCTAATACCACAGTATCAAACGTTTTGATGTATTTTGAAGGTAGTCTAGGAGATCAGAGTAGTGAGGGATTGACTGCTAGACTCATCCATAGGATGACACAAAGGCAATCTATAACCCACCTGCCATCCATCACTGACCAGTTCTCCACTCTACTCATACCCACCACCTCCAGTGAGTTGGGCAGCCCAGTACCTCCTGTCATCTGCTGCCAGAAATTCACTTCAACACTAAGTTGTTTCTAAGTCAAAGATAACATTTGCAAGGAGGAATTCTGGGAATTCCGGGCTGCTATTCCAAAAACACCTTAAAAAACTGGAAAAAAAATTTTTTTCATTTTCTATGCATATCTATTGCACTACAGAGTGAGTACTTAAAGGAAAAATACATCTGAAGTTTCATGATGTTCTCATGAGAGATTTCTATTTGTCCTTGTTTTCCACTATTATTGTTTTCCCCTGTGAACAGTGATCCTGTCTGATATGAAATTCCACCAGATGAAGAATTTTGTGAAAGTAATTGAGATATTGCCGATTCTGACATGATGTCATGGAAACTGGAGTTATTTCTATAACCTTAGGAATGAAGGATGTCAACTCAGTAATTCCCAGTTACGTTCTCAAATTCTCAAAGATGTTTTTTAAAATACTCTGTAAAAGCACCCTCTCTTTTGCTTTTATAATTCAGTACTAGCCAAAATAATTTTTTCTCCATTTTCTTTGAAATTGTGTAGGCCAAGTTTGGGCTTGGAGAGAACATTTCTGCTTGAATTATAAACTGCTGAACAACAGAGTTTGATGGAGCTGCTGACATTGCATTAAGCTTTAGTGTTGCAAATATGAAGCTATAATTTTCCTAGTTGAATGGAAAACCTAAACGCACTATTTTCCCTTATGATTTGAAAACCTGAAATAATATTCAGCTTTCTTGTTCCTGCCTAAACAATATAATTTCAATAAATCTTATATGTAATAGAAATAATTTGAATGCAAAGAAATATGTAACTTTAACTACAACAAGTAAACTTTTTCAGTTTGTTGAAATACAGGTTTTTTATTGCAGAGGGAAGGCAACTACCCTCCACCTCCTCTCATATTTTTTTCTCAGCTTGGTTTCATGTCTGATCCCAGAGGAAAATTCCCAAATTAAGCCTGAAGTCCAGTGCCCAGAGGCATGCCCTAACCACAATGTAGTAGACTGAATTTGGGTTAAAGATGACTATAGATGTGTGAATTCCTTATTCATAGGGCTTAACAAAGTTCTTTGTACATATTGGTTGTGCAAAAAATGTTACTGCTTTAGTTTCCAGGGTTTCCTTCCATGGAGTTCTACCTCTGTGCAAACTGTGCTCCATTATATATGGTTGAGTATGTGTGTGCGACTCTGTGATTGTGTGTGTTCATTGGGGGCCAGGGAGAGGGAAGTTTTCCTCTCAGTCTTCCATAAGCCAGTTTTTAGAATTAACTGATTAAATAGTCCTAATCAATAGCAAGTTTGAAGTCCTGTTTGCATTGAGCTGCCCTAGAGTTTACAGAGAATAAATAGGTTCACAACTTGGTTTTAGTAAATTTACTTTGGATCGGTATTTTGGGCTGTCTCTTGGAGGCTAGAATAATCATCAAATTTTCAGTACATTTTAGTTGGCTCCAAAACACAAAGTGATAGCAAATAATACAAGACAGTCTATTTCTAAGGATTAGATGATTATATTGAGTCTAGAGGTTAGGAAGATCAAAGGGGGCTAAGATAGCCAGGAAATGCTTTTAAAGATATTTACCTTTTCCTGAGTTCTGAAGAATAGGTAGAGTTTGAGTAGGTAGAAAGCAGGAGGACAATTATTTTCAGAAAGGAGACCAATATGTGCCTTAAATGAACCTGGGACACTTAAATTGAGAGAGGAAAAAATGTAGGTTAGGTGGCTTCTAGGTATTCATTGCTCGTAAATTAATTCTGTCAATCAAATGATCATTTACTAACTTTGTTATCCAAACATTTAGCTTGTTATTATATATGTAAATGGATAATATTGTTATATATGAATATATTACATTATTAGTGTCTTGGGCTGTCACACTTCAAATTAGGTAATTTGGAAATATTTAGGGACAAGACTATAAAAATGCATCTTAATGTTGTCTTATATATGACATAGACATTATATTTATGGTATCTAGCAGCATTAAGTGTTAGAGATGCTTTGGTGTTATATAAATTAAAATCTTTTCATGTAACTTTCAAGGCAGCCTCTACTGTCCACAGTGAGGAACAGGTGTTAACCCAGGTCCTCGGTGATAAAAGGTGCTATCTGGAAGCATTTTGGTCTAAGATATCTTTATTTGTATTTTTTATTGTGGTAAAACATACATATAACAAGAAAGTTATCACTCTAAACATTTTTAATGTACCGTTCAGTGAATGGCATGAAGTATCTTCACATTATTGTGCAACCATCACCACTTTCCATCTTCAAAACTCTTTCATCTTCCTCAACTGAAACTATATCCATTTCCTAATTCCACTACCTCCCTTCCCCCCGCTCTCCACCCCAGCACCTGGAAACACCCATTTTTTTAATTGTGGATTTTTGTCCCAAAAATGTGGTTTTTCAGAATTTGAGGAGTCTCCAAAAGTTTGAGTTGATTTAGAAATCTCATAGGTAGAGTGTGGTTTGAGATTTTGTTAATCTTAATTCTTCAGTTCTGTTCAGTTCAGTCGCTCAGTCGTGTCCAATTCTTTGCGATGCCATGAATCGCAGCACGCCAGGCCTCCCTGTCCATCACCAACTCCCAGAGTTCACTCAGACTCACGTCCATCGAGTCAGTGATGCCATCCAGCCATCTCATCCTCTGTCCTCCCCTTCTCCTCCTGCCCGCAACCCCTCCCAGCAATTCTTAAATACTTTCGTATTTTCAAATTATCCTTGGATGATTATATCTTTTCATTTATTCCAAGTTTAAGGTCTCATTTTTAGGTGTGGCAAGAAGGCAGCCATAACTTATGAGACCAACTATTTGCATAGCAATTATTTCATTTGCTTACTGTCACCCACCATAGAAACTGTTAAAAAACAGAAAAAAAAAAAAAATTCTGGCAATCCACATATACCTTAACCCAGCCAGCCTCACTAATCAAACTAATCAAATTTACTGATTTCACTTTGTAAAGATGATTTTAGGTCCCTATTACCCTACTTAGGTATTGGACACTTACTGTCATTTACCTTACATTCATCATTAAGATTTTACTTCTTGATTAAGGCTTTGATCCTTCTTTAATATAAATATCCACATATTTTAAAACATTTGTAAACATCTACTGTAATATATTTAGGTCTTTACTGAGACTCATGGGGTCTTGCTTTTAAAATTTATATATTTTCATTATCAGTGTATGTTTATCCCTTTCAAATGAATAATAATATTTGCATCAAAGGCACAGATTAATAATATACATGATAATGCTGTCCTTCACAATACTCACTCAGAGGTTGAGGGTCCTGGGGTATTTGGGCTAACCTGCTTCTCCTGGGTTCCCTTACCCTACTGCTCTCCACCCGGGTGCCCTTTCCAATAAAATCTCTTGCTTTGTCAGCACATGTGTCTCCTCAGACTATTCATTTCCGAGTGTTAGACAAGAGCCCAGTTTTGGGCCCTGGAAGGGGTCCGCCTTCCTGCAACAAATAGTGACTCTGGTGGGGACTCTTCTTCGCTGAGACTGACATCCTGACCACTCTGGGTACTCAGGGGCCAGCTTGCCTGCCAATGGACCAGACCCAGTGGCTGCAACTGGGACCCTTTTATCCCTGGTCTCCTCCTGACGCGGACAACTGGCCAGAGTGCCCCGACCGGTAAGGAAAAAGAGACTTTATCGGCCTCTCTCTCCTTCCCTCTCTCTTTCCTCTCATTAACCCTTCCTATCCTTCCCTGTTTTTCTAGTCCCCCAGTCCTGGACGCAGGAATCTGGTCGAAGGGCCCTCAGCCTGAGCTGAGGATTGGAGACTGATCACCTCCTCTTGGCAGAGAACTCGAATTCTGGTTCTGGTCTGGTCTGATTTCTGGTAGGGCCGAGTTCCAGTCCTCCCTTCTCTGGAGGCCCAGGGAAAAGTCCTGTAACGCCTGGGTATCTGTAGGTGGCAGGAGACGTCTATAAGGCCACCCCTTTCACCCCCACTCTCCCGCCTCCCCCTTCTTCTTTCAACCTGGCTTCCTTTCCTCCCTTGAAATCTTTGATGTTAGTACTTGGATCTGAAGTTCTATGTCTCTATAGGAGGTTTTCTGAGAGACTGTATTGTATTTAAGGGCTTCCCTGGTGGTGCAGAGGTTAAAGCATCTGCCTGCAATGTGGGAGACCTAGGTTCAATCCCTGGGTCGGGAAGATCCCCTGGAGAAGGAAATGGCAACCCACTCCAGTATTCTTGCCTGGAGAATCCAATGGACGGAGGAGCTTGGTGGACTACAGTCCACAGGTCGCAAAGAGTCAGACACGACTGAGTGACTTCACTTTCTACTTCTTTAAGAGATCTGAGGATTCAAGTATTTTAAATTCTGGTTAAATTCTGGTCCAAAAATATGCAATGAATTGGCATGTGAGGGACCAGTTACAGATTTTCTCTCTAGTCCTTCTTCCTTAATAGAACTATATGTTATAACTATAGCATTTAATATAGACCTTGCAATTAAAAATATATTTGAAACCAAATTTAAGGAGAAATTTAAATACTTTGTTTCAAATTTCAAGATCTATAAAAAATGCTATTTTTTTAAAAAGTGTGAAAAAATGCCTCCTTTTACTACCTAGAAATATGCCACATTTCCTGGTTGTGCCTGTTGAAATTTGGCTCGTCAGTGTCTCAGGTCACCTTCATCCGTCCACTTTCTAATGTCTGTCACTGGCCTTAGTCACTGAAGTTCATCAAGAGTGAGTCATTGCTCTTCTTATTCAGCTGGCCTCAGAGTTCTCTTAACTTCTCCTTTAGTATTTTCTCACTTTTGTCTCTTCCTCTCTTTTCTCATGCCTTCATTCTTCATTTTGATCCCTGAATTTTTACAATAGCCCCCTCACCTCTACTTATTATGGAATCATCTATTTTTGTCACACCAAGCCTGTTGGTGAAACCAGTGGCCACTGTACCTTTCCTAAACACTGCTCACACCATGTTCACTCCTCCATCAGAAAGCATCAACGACTGTCTGTACTCTCAAAACCTAATCACCCTGGCTTCTTCAACCCTCTTTAAACTGGTCCCCGTTTAACTATCATATTGAATTGCTCCAGGCAAGGCAGTCTCCTCCTTGAAGTACAGACACATGAAGGAGCCAATGAGCTGCTGGAGAAAGTTAGGCTCTCATAAAGCCATGCCTTGCAGTAAGCTTGCCTCACTACCCTAACCCACATTTATCTTCCCTCACCTTTGCTCTTGGCCCTGTCTTTTGCAACTCAGTCCTTGGTTGCAAGTATGCCTTGAATTATTTGCTATCATTTCATGTTTTATAGAGCATTAAGTATCATGTGAGCTGCTTCACAGAAAAATCATATCTTATACTCCTTAAATCTACTCCACAATGACTAGCATGTTTCTAGGCACACAAGCCCATACTCAAAATCTGTACAAAATTAATTCACTTTGGAATATGAAGAAACTTTTATTGTAGAAACCAGGACAGGACAGTTAGTAGACTGAGGAGCTGTTTTCCAAGAGAAGAGGAAGGGACAGAAAACATTTATATAAAAAAGCATCACAGCAGATAAATAGGCTGATTGTAGCAGTACCCCTCCCAAAAAATTATGCAATGATTCCATTTCACTTCACAGAGATATTTCTCTGCCAACCAGGAGGCATTAAAGTGAAAGCTCTTTAGAACATATAGTTAGCAGTTGCTGCTGCTGCTGCTGCTAAGTTGCTTCAGTTGTGTCCGACTCTGTGTGATCTCAGAGACGGCAGCCCACCAGGCTCCCCTGTCCCTGGGATTCTCCAGGCAAGAACACTGGAGTGGGTTGCCATTTCCTGCTCCAGTGCATGAAAGTGAAAAGTGAAATTGAAGTCGCTCAGTCGTGTCTGACTCTTAGCGACCCCATGGACTGCAGCCCACTAGGCTTCTCCATCCATGGGATTTTCCAGGCAAGAGTACTGGAGTGGGGTGCCATTGCCTTCTCCAAGTTAGCAGTTAGTCCTCATTATATTATACATCAGCTGGGAAATAATACTTGTCTCTTATTAAACATAGCTTAGTGACAATTGCTGAGTTGTACACACTGGAAAAAATAGTAATGAAATTTCTGGGAGTCTGGAACAAAGCTTACACCTTGTAAAGGTTTGGAAAGTAGATAAGGGTTTTGGACAGGTATTGCTCAAATGTTTATATTCCAGACCTCTTAAATAAAGTTATAAAGTATAGAGATGCTAGGATGATAATAAACAGTCTAAGTAGGTTTGGGAGGAAAAATGTTCAGTTGTGCTCGAAACCATTATGAATGCAGTTTATCAAAAGAGAAATATGTTTTATTGGACAAAACCCTTGAAAAATTTTTGAGAGGCAGTGGAGGATTTTTCAACTTTTTTGATCTTCAACAGTAACCTATTTCTCATGTTAATGTGTATTTAAGACTTACTGGAAATACTCATAATATGAGCTGAAGACTGATGTCTGGCAGCAAGCATATTTCTGAAATTGAGTTGGTTTTTATTACAATATTTTCTGAAATATGCTTTCACTGATATTTACAAAACAAATTGCCAGTTCGCACAAAGGTTGTTTTAATAAAAGCCAATGAAAGCAACTGAGTTGCTAGGAAGAATGTTAAGAGGGAAATGGACTTTTCATAACCTCACATTATAATTTCTCTTTTTGGACAAAAATGTATTATTTGAATGAGTTTGGAACCAAAGGGAGTTTGCATGTCAAAATATCTACCTGGATGTTATATGCGATCATTTTTATTGCAAATGAAAAATATTAAATACAAGTAAAATGTTAAGTGTTGCCAGTATGAGTTTGGCAACGTACTAGGAAAATGTTAGTTAAGAAATGGTGAACATTCATCATGTTTCAGCTCTAGCCATAGAAACCATCATTAGCTTCCAGTTACCCACAGGGTACAATGTGAGATAGTCTGCCTGGCTTTCACAACCCTGCCTAATTTGGTCTTTCTCTGCCCAAACATCTTTATCTTCCTTTGCTCCAGTTGAATGATCTTCATGGTATCCCCAGGCACATGCTGACTATTCTCATGCGGTTTCCTGGCCTGAAGATCTCCCTGCCTCCATCCAACTCCTTCTCATTAAAACCCTCCCTTATATCTTCCAGGGCCTTCCCTGGTGGCTCAGTGGTAAAGAATCTGCCTGCCAGTGCAGGAGACATGGATTTGATCCTTGGATGAGGAAGATCCCCCAGAGAAGGAAATGACAACCCATCCTGTATTCTTGCCTGGGAAATCCCATGGACAGAGGAGCCTGGTGAGCTAGAGTCCATAGGGTTGCAAAGAGTCGGACATGACTTAGGCACTAAACAACAACATATCTTCCAGAAAGGAGTTTAATCACATTATTCTGGCCCTTATTGACTTTCCCCCTTCCACTAAGCTACCTCAGTGATTGTTATCTTTAATGCTATCCTACTTTGAGCTATGATACAACACTTTCAGTGTTACCTACTGTTCCTGCATTCTCTTACAACATTGCAAATTCCTGGAGGATAGCAAAAGATTAATATTTTTAATTCCCTCCCTCTTGTCCACAGCACCTAATAGTGATTAGTACATAGTGGTCTTCTACAAATACCTACTGAATTAAATTCATTGACTGTCTTTTACTGCCTCAATTTCCTGGCCTGTTTCCTTTTTTTGATCTCCAGAATTAGTCCCAACTCATTGCTCATAAGAAAAATCTCAAAGCCTTAGTTTTCATATCCATAAAACAGAGACAGTGGTCATACCTCCTTTGCAGATATTAAAAAGAGTGTTGAGAAGATTTAAAAACTTCTAACATGTTATCTTAGACTTCACACATCCAAACTCAGACTCTAGATTTTCCCTTTCAAACCTGTTCTCTCCCAAGTCTTCACCTTCTCATTGAAGGGTGTCACCATTCATTCAACAAGTCACTAGAGCCAAAGCCCTTGCATTCATTGTCCCTCCTCCTTTCTTGTATCCCTTAATCAAGCTTTGCTGAATCCTGTGGGCTCTGCCTTTGAAACTGACTTATCATCTAGATCATCTCTTCTTTTGGCACCACCCATACTACTGGACTGGAAGAAACACAAGCTGGACTCAAGATTGCCCAGAGAAATATCAATAACCTCAGATATGCAGATGACACCACCCTTATGGCAGAAAGTGAAGAGGAACTTAAAAGCCTCTTGATGAAAGTGAAAGTGGAGAGTGAAAAAGTTGGCTTAAAGCTCAACATTCAGAAAACGAAGATCATGGCATCCAGTCCCATCACTTCATGGTAAATAGATGGGGAAACAGTGGAAACAGTGTCAGACTTTATTTTTCTGGGCTCCAAAATCACTGCAGATGGTGACTGCAGCCATGAAATTAAAAGACGCTTACTCCTTGGAAGGAAAGTTATGACCAGCCTAGATAGCATATTCAAAAGCAGAGACATTACTTTGCCAACAAAGGTTCGTCTAGTCAAGGCTATGGTTTTTCCTGTGGTCATGTATGGATGTGAGAGTTGGACTGTGAAGAAGGCTGAGTGCCAAAGAATTGATGCTTTTGAACTGTGGTGTTGGAGAAGACTCTTGCGAGTTCCTTGGACTGCAAGGAGATCCAACCAGTCCATTCTGAAGGAGATCAGCCCTGGGATTTCTTTGGAAGGAATGATGCTAAAGCTGAAACTCCAGTACTTTGGCCACCTCATGCGGAGTTGGCTCATTGGAAAAGACTCTGATGCTGGGAGCGATTGGGGGCAGTAGGAGAAGGGGACGACAGAGGATGAGATGGCTGGATGGCATCACTGACTCGATGGACATGAGTCTGGGTGAACTCCAGGAGTTGGTGATGGACAGGGAGGCCTGGCATGCTGCAATTCATGGGGTTGCAAAGAGTCGGACACAACTGAGCAACTGATCTGATCTGATCTGATCTGATACTGCTGTCTTACTTAGCTACCAACAGCTCAAGAGTTTCCGAACTTAGTCTCTTTCTCCCATTTTTGCTGCCCTGTAGTCTTGTCTTCATACAGCAACCACAGTGGTTCTTTTAACTACACTGGCCTTTTGGCAGGCTTTGAATCCATCAGCAAGCACACTACTACTTTAGAGCCTTTGCTCTTGCTATGCCTTCTGCCTAGAATGACCCTTCTTAAGATGGTCACATGAGCCACTCCCAACTGTCCTTCAGAATTCTGTTCAAATATTGCTTTCCCTGACCTCTCTATGTAAACTACATCTTCACTTTTTATTCATTCACTCTCATTCAGTTCCTGACCTTCTACTTCATTTATCTTTTTGTCTGTTTTCCCTCTTGTGAAAGTAAGCTCTGTGAGGGAAGGGATATGTCTCACTCATTAATACATTGGAGAAGGCAATGGCACCCCACTCCAGTACTCTTGCCTGGAAAATCCCATGGTCGGAGGAGCCTGGTAGGCTGCAGTCCATGGGATCACTAAGAGTCGGACACAACTGAGCGACTTCACTTTCATGCATTGGAGAAGGAAATGGCAACCCACTCCAGTGTTCTTGCCTGGAGAATCCCAGGGATGGGGGAGCCTGGCGGGCTGCCACCTATGGGGTCGCACAGAGTCGGACACGACTGAAGCGACTTAGCAGCAGTAGCAGCAGCAGCACCTGACATTTAGAGGGGCTCAATTATCTTAATTACCTCAATTAATTTAATTATCTCTGGTTTATATTTAATACATGGTAGTGAAAAGAAAATATTTATATTGATGTATTTGATATACATCTTTTGTTGCGTCATCTGGGTATATTGATGCAACTGGGTCTACAGTGAGTCACAACCGAAACAAAATGTTTGGAACTTTTTTCAAAAAACTGTGGGCTGAAACTCCAGAAATTCCATTTCACCACTCTGGCACTGTTTTCATGTTAATGGTTCTCAGTGAAGCCATCTTTGTTGGTACCTGTTCAAATACTTCGAGATATCACCGGCGCTGTCCTACTGGCACCCCAGATCAACAAAAAACATTTAACTGTTAATATCTTTAGCATCTTTACCAGAAAAAGGAAAAAGAAAAGACCTGAAAGTGCAGTCACTCAGATATGTCTGACTGTTGGTGACCCCATGGACGGTAACCGACACCATGGACTGTAGCCTGCCAGGCTCCTCGGCCCATGAGGTTTTCCAGGCAAGAGTACTGGAGTGGGTTGACATTTCCTTCTCCAGGGGATCTTCCTGACCCAGGGATCGAACCCAAGTCCCCCACATTTCAGGCAGACTCTTGACCATCTGAGCCACCAGGGAATTCTAGTGTTTTAGCATCTTGAGTTTTGCAAATAAGGTATTATTAAAGCACTTTTACATGAAACATTCAAAGTTTTAGCAATAGTAATTGAATATGCTACTTTGATTTATATGTTTTCCTAAAGGTTTCCTTCTCCTTTCAGTAGATAAATGCTTTGCCATAGTCAAAGCTGTAAATCTACATTGCAGTGGTACACCCATATATTATTTTTTGAAGTTCAGCTGAGTATTTTATGTCTAAAAATGCTCACTTATGTTTAACTACATAGTAGGTTATGTTAAAAGCTCTGATGATATGTTTTTAAATGTTTTGCAATTACTTCATTGACACATTTTGATTAAAAATTTTGTTTCAGTTTTTTTAATGCATGAAACTGATTATATATTATGTTCTTTAAATTTTCCTTCATTAATTACTTCAAAATGTCCTTTTTGAAATTGTGAGCTTTAGCAAAACCTGTTTGCCATTCTGATTAAAAAAATGTGCTTGCCCGTTCAACTTTTAACAACACAAACTTAAGAGTTCCATTTCCACCCAACATTTATATTATTTGCAATATAATCAAATTTAATTAATCAGATGTTTATGTTGAAAGAATTATGTTGTTTTGTACTTCAGAAATACAAACTATTTATTAATGTCATAATGATTTTTACATAGTATCAGAATTTGCCTCAGATTATATTGATTATATTTTTCTTCTTTGATCTCCTGAAAAGTCAGAATACTTATCTATTCATGATACCTGAAAAAAATTTTAAAAACCTATCCAACTTTGAAGTCCTCTTCACTGTGGATTTCCATTTTAAACATTTTATATTATAAATTTATATAAACATAACATGTTATTAATATAAGTACATAATAAATAAAAATTATGTACACAGGAATTGAATTATACTATCATTTAAAAACTGTAAAAACTAAGCAAGTCAGAAGCAATAGTTTGAGCTTGAGGAGGATGACTGGGGGTCCTCTGGAAGCCCAGAGTGATTAGGGAAAGATGCACAATGTACCTTTGCTGCCTATCAGGACAAAGTCTAGACCATAAACCATGCTGCAAAATTCCCCTCATGCTACACTGCTAAGGAACTCAGGTATCAATGATCAAAGCAACATTTTATACTGATCAGTTTGTACTCACAAGGCTATATTTTTCATTCCTAATTTTACCAATGTTTTCCTACCATCCAGCCTACAGTCCAGTTCACCCGCTAGGTGGGCGTACTTGTGTGTATCCAGAAGGTGTCAGAACTATCTCCTCTTCTCCCCTGTATGTTCCCTCTACATGGGCCCCCATTTGTCCTTCTGTCCTGCCAATATGATCATGTCACATCCCGCTTCAATCTCAACCCTTACTGTTACTTACTTGGTCCTTCTTCCTGGTTCCATTCCAGCCTCATCTTCCCTCCTCTGTCCCAGCCCCTGTCATACTTAACAATTCCACAACTCAAACCTGTTAGGTAATTCTGTGCCTTCATGTATATAGGACTTTTTTAGAATGCCCTTCTAAAAAAAGTCCTATATAAATCAGATGTACCTCCTCTGTACAACCAAGACTGACTTCCTATTTCCTATTTACAGTTCGCTGTGTTTCCACAGTACGTATGCATGCCATGATGATGGTAATTATATTAGAGTTATTGGTGGATCTGCTCTCTCACTTGACTGCGCGCTTCTCAGGGACAAGTAGTGAGGCATATTGTCTTTGGGTCCTCTCTGTTGAATACACTCAGTCCTTCCTAATTGGAGGAATGATGAAAACAAATGCAGTCATTCTTCCTGTTATACCACAACCACCCACCTTTAAATCACATTCTTCCTACCTTCTGTTTTTTTTTTTTTACTGAGGTAAAACAAAAAAAATGGCAGTATTAAATGTTCACTCTAATGCCTGTTGGTATATATACACACCAAGATCTAGAACATTTTCAGTCATATAGAAGATTTCCTCAAGCCTCTTCCAAACAATACCTACACCCCCAAGGAAATTAACCTCTGTTCTGACTATTAACACTACCATCTACCATCATCAATTACTTTTCCTGTAACTGATACACATGAACTCTTTATGCTTAACATAAAGTCTTTGAAATTCACACATGTTGTTGCATTATAAATCATGTGTTCTTTTTGATGACTTTGCAGTATTCCATGTATGAATGTACTGTGATTTGTGTATTCTTTTGCTGATTGACATTTGGGTCATCTCAATGACATTGGGACATTGCAGTTTGAGATATTGCAAATGATACTACTATAAAATTCTTGTATGGATTTTCCTTTGGACATATGTACTCACTTTCCTAAATATGTAACTAGGGATGGAAAAGCTGGTCATAGGACAGGCATATGTTTAGCTTTAGTAGCTACAACCACAGAGTTTTCTAAAAGGATTGTACCCATTTATACCCCATTAGTAATATATGAAGTTCCAAGTCACTTATCAGTCTTTTTAATTCCATTATTTTTTTTGTTTTGTATTTCTACTGTACATCATATTGTTGTTGTTAATTGCTCAGCCGTGCCCAACTCTTTGCAACCCCATGGGCTGCAGCACGCCAGGCTTCCCTGTCCCTCACCAAATCTATGTGTTGAAACTAAATTCCTAATGTGATGGTACTAGGAGATGGGTCCTTGCAAGTAGAGCTCTCATGAAGAGGATTATTGCCTTTATAAAAGACACTCCAGAGAGATTCCTCTGTTACATTACATTCCTATGTTACATTATAGTGAGAAGAGGGCCTCCATGAACCAAGAAGTGAACTCTCACTGGACACTCAACCTGCAAGTGCCTTGATATTGAACTTTTAATTCCAGAACTATAAGAAACAAAATTCTGTTTTTTAAAACTCCCGAAGTCTGTGGTATTCTGTTATTAGCCCACACAGACTAAGACATACTATAATAGTCCTCCCTCTCTGATCTAAATTTGTTTCATTCAGTCCCCCCACTGAAGTCCCTCCTACCCTATGACCAGTTTGTTTGCCATTTTGTGACTCTTTCCAGCTATTCAGTCCCTTTCTAGGTTTTATGCTTAAAACTCAACACAGCTTTGCAATTTCAAAGATATTCTAGTTTTGTACAACTGTAGGGTAATGTTTTCTATTTTGTTGCCACTTTTTTTCTAGATCTGGTGAGCCAAGGCCTTTTAACCAGAACTGCAGCACATTAAGCTGAAAGTTATGGGAAAGCATTAAACAGTCACCCTTCCTATAACTGATCATCAAAGCCTATGAGGTTTTTTTCAAAGTTTCATAAAAAAAATTTCTTCTTTTTTAATTGAAATATATTTGATTTACAGTGTTGTTTTAGTTTCTGGTATACAGCGAAGTAGTTCAGCTATATATCTATAGTCTTTGTCATATGCTTTTCCACTATGGTTCACCACAAGATATTGAATATAGTACCCTTACTATAGTAGGACCTTGTTGCGTATCTATTTTATATACAGTAGTTTGTATCTGCTAATCCCAAACTCCTAATATATCCCTCGCCTGCCCTTTTCCCCTTTGGTAACTATAAGTTTGTCTTCTATGTCTGTGTATCTGTTTCTGTTTTGTAAATAAGTTCATTTGTATCATTTCTTCTTAGTTTCCACATATAAAGGATATCATATGATATTTGTCTTTCTCTTTCTGACTTAGTTAAGATAAAAATCTCTAGGTCCATCCATGTTTCTGCAAAAGGCATTATTTCATTATTTTTTTATGGATGAGTGATATTTCACTGTATGTATGTACCACATCTTCTTTATCTATTCATCTGTCGATAGACATTTAGTTTGCTTCCGTGTCCTGGCTATTGTACATAATGCTGCCATGAACACAGGGGTGCATGTATCTTTTTGGATTAGTTTTCTCTAGATGTATGCCCAGGAGTGGGATTGCTGCATTATATAAAGCCTCTAAACTTCTAACTAGAGTTTAGATTATGTTTTCTTCAATGCATCTACTTACATTTTACACAATGAATGTCATTTGACACACATGCCCGCTCAATTCAGAAAGCTTTGTCAAGTCTCCCGGGATTGTTTAATTACTCCCTTGGCACACAGCGTCATGGTGAGTGTCTGCCAGTGAAGGCAGGCAGAGTGGTAGAGGAAGGCCCATTGTCTGGGAATCAGGATGTGTGTTTTCCTATCTGTGAGACCTTGACTGAGTCTCCATGCTATAGATTTCTTTTCCCATCTGCAAAATGAAGGAATTAGACAAAACGGCAATGAAAGAAACCCCCTAGCACCAAATTCTAAAAGCTTTTGTTTCACTGTAACTGTTTACACATCTTGCATAAAGGTGGTTAAGTAAGACAAGGAAGGTCCTCCTCTCGTTAATGCTTCTCCATCGAGAGAAGTGTCTACTTAACCTTACCTTTGTTTTAAGCAAGTTTTCTAACCATGATGATTTATTTCCTCCACTTCCACGATAAGTCAGTATTTTTAGTATGAAAATTTGTGAAATGCTTTCTAAAATGAAGTCAGTCCTGTTTCCTGACCTTACCTCGTCTTTACCCTTCACAACCTTGATACTTTGTGTTAGTCCTCTTTGTTTTCTGCTAAATGTTACTATGGTGTGTGGCCCTACGTGTTACAGATAACATAGCAGTTTCTCAGGCAGGGTATATTGAATAGAAGTGTGGGGAGTAAACCCCCCAAATTGTATAAATACCAGTGGAAAATCATCTGATATCAAAAAATGTATATGACTCTGTGTGTGTGTGTGTGTGTACGTGCTCAGTCACTTCAGTCGTGTCTGACTCTTTGAGACCCCATGGACTGTAGCCCACCAGGCCCCTCTGTCCATGCAATTGTCCAGCCAAGAATACCAGAGTGCATTGCCAAGCCCTCCTCCAGCGGATCTTCTCGACCCAGGGGTGGAACCCAGGTCCTACATTTGCATTACAGGTGGATTCTTTACCCACTGAGCCACCTGGGAAGCCCTTATGACTCCATATATATATTTAATAATTGAGTTTTGGTTAAACTAGTTTAAGGTTAGGAATATTGACTTCAACTACCTCTGTTGTCTTAAAAAATTTTATTTATGTATAATTGATTTACAGTGTTGTGTTAATTACTGCTCTACAGCAAAGTGACTCACTTATACATTGGCATACATTCTTTTTCATATTTTTTTTTCATTATGTCAGCCACCTCTGTCTTTGCATAAGTATTTAGGTGACTGAACAAGGATAGAGTTTCATTATTCACACATTTTATTGTAATCACAATAATGCACTAGATAATGTTTATTATTCAACTTGTCATGCATACCTTATAAATTTAGCAACAACCTAGGAAAATGTTTGTGGGAAAATGATTTATTAGGACCAGATTTTCAGCCTTTGTGATGGAGATAATTGTAGATGTGTTATTTTACTCTTTGACATGAAGATGTCACTTTTGCTCAGAAGGGTATATGCTCTAAAATATATTTAAAGCAATGATCTGTTTTTCTGAAGAAACTTGTTTAGCTTAATCTCTCTGGTGTTCAGTAACTAGGAGCAATCATGTCTAGAGACCAAAGGTCTTGATCATGTGGAACAGAATTTGCAGTCTAAGAGTTAGACAATTAAAATACTGTGAGGGAAACATGAAATGATTAAATTGATGTCTCCGAAAAAAATTAATAGGTTATAAATGGAAGAAGGTTTTGGAGGCTTGCATAGACCCAGTAGGAAGTATTTTCAATAGTCTAGGTTTGAGGTAGTTATCGGTTGAACTAGATGAATTGTCATGAGAATAAAAAAGAAGTGACAGATTCAAGAGTTTCTAGAAAGTAACTGATTGTATATCCAAAAGGAGAATGGAGGAGGATTTGAAGTAGGATGACTGGGGAAAATGACAAGTCTCAGAAACTGACAAATTTAGCTAAATGAACTTAGGTGATTTGTATTGTTTGTGAAGGGGCCAGGGGAGGGAGTGATTTTATCTGTGGTGGCTCACACGGTAAAGAATCCACCTGCAATGCAGGAGACCTGGGTTTGATCCCTGGCGTGGGAAGATCCCCCAGAGGAGGAAATGGCAGCCCACTCCAGTATTCTTGACTGCAGAATTTCATGGACAGGGAAGCCTTGTAGGCTACAGTCCATGGGATCACAAAGAGTTGGACATGACTGAGCAACTAACAGAACAACAAGAGGGGTAAAGAACTCAGCTTTTAGACATCCTGAGTTTGAAATGACTGTAAAACATCAAAGTAGAAATTCATCAGAAAATCCAAAATATGGACTGTAGTTCACAGTCCATGTTTGGAGACATTGACTTAGGGATTGTCAGTAGAGAGATGAAGTGGATGCCATGGGAGAAGCTAGAATATCCAACAGAGAGAGCACAGAATTCTATGAAATATCTAGAGGTCCAACAGACGTTTGAGCACAGAATTCTATGAAATATCTAGAGGTCCTCATTTATGAGACAGAAAGAAAAGAAAGAGCCTGTGGCCAGAGAAGCAACAGCCAAAGGTATAAAGACAGAGTAAGGACAGGGTGGTATCATGGGAATCAGGTCAGAGAAAAAGGGGCACAAAGAAAACACCATTGGTGATCTTCAAGGATGCAATTTCAATAGAGTTGGTGGTGGTGATGGTGGTGGTGGTGATGAGAGAAGGAGGAAGGAGGGAGCAAGATGGGAGGCATGTGTCTTATCAGGAGGTGGGCCTCAAGTCCCGTGTTTGGGAAAATTTAACTCTGAATAAAAGAAGATCATATGGAAAATGTGTATGGCAGTCCTAAAGCAGGTTGGAAAAGAATTTCCAGACACAGAGCATTGCAGAAAGGAGTGAATTTATTAAGAACAAAGAGCAGAGATAATGTGGAAGCTACGAACATAGCAGGCTTACCTCTTGACAAATCAGGGAAAGTTGACATTTTTTGTGGGCTAGTAGCCAATTTTTATAGCCTCAAGACAAAGAAAATTCCTGCCCGAAGGGTAGCATTAAATGATTGGTTGGGTGCTACAGGGTGAGTACAGAGGTGGGCATTTTTGCCTAATTTGGGGTCAGGAAGCTGGCTGGTAAGGATCAAGGGGTTTTGGCAGTGGTTGCAATGGGGCTTAGACAGTTTTACAGGTGACCTTGCTTCTGGGCTCCGCTTCTGTGGCCTTGATGCGAGGCCTTGCACCTGTGGCCTTTGGATAGGATTCCACAAAACAGTTAGTGGGAAGACTGGGATTAGGTGGAGATAGCTATGCATTTGTGAAATGGGAGGGAGAGGAATTGGGAAGAAGGGATTGAAAACTGAAGGGGGATAAGAGGATTGAAGGAACCAAGTTCGAAAACAAGTAAAAGGAAAGGGGGTCATTTGCTGTAGTACAGGAGAGAAAGGGTCAGAATCTCTCTCTCAGCCCAAGAAAAGGAGCAAGTCCTCAAGACTGGTGAAGGAAGATCTGAGACAAAAATATGAAAAGGGAAAGAAACTTGGAGAGCCTTGATCTTCTGAAGAGGTGGAAGTGGGGCCACTGTGTAGATAGAAAGTGAATGAGCAAGAGACACCGACAAAGAATTCCTTCCATTTCTTCAAATGGCAGCTTCCCATGAGGCAGGGAGATAAGACACAGGGAGGATGTGATGCATCATAGAACCCACACCATTTTACATAATGACTGTTCACATGCCTGCCTCCCTTACTAGATTATGGGTCTTTTGAAGGCAGAGACTTCTTTCTAGTACTTTTTGAAGTGCAAGAAAGCACACAGGGTGATATAAAAGCACATTTGTACCATCGTGACAGTTTCTTAGTTTGTCTTTATTTTTTTAAATAAACACTGGGAAAAGAATGGAGAAACACTTTGTCCTTATTTTCATCTTCTGTTCCATTCCTTTCTCTCTCCTCCTAGAAGCAAACACTATCATGAATGAATATCCCCTCAGCCTGTGTATCTATTTATCTGTATCCATTAATATTCTATAATATTTTTACTGTATGATTTTGAAATTTTACACAAATGGTTTCATACTATGCTTACCAATTATGCAATTTATCTCTTTTTTTAAAATTAGTTTTGAAGTCTCACCATGTTGAGAAATATAGTCTTATTTCCTTTCCTTTAATTTCTTGTATTTTATTAATCTTTGCATCCTCCATCTCCAGGGTAGCATAGGTACCCACATAGCAAATGTTATTAGGGAATAAATTAGGGCAAACAATATCATAAAAGAAACCGATACTTTGTATAGCTCTTTGTTATGAAATACTTTTAACTACAATCTCTTTTCTCTGTCATTGTGTATTTTCTTCCCCAGGCTAATGCTTTTTAAAGAGAGTAATTATGCCTTATGCCAGTGCATTCTATTCTTAATGGCTACTTCACTGTTCGGCACATAGTGAAAGTGAAAGTCGCTCAGTCGTGAAAGTTGACCCTTTGCCACCCCATAGACTATACAGTCCATGGAATTCTCTGGGCTAGAATACTGGAGTGGGTAGCCTTTCCCTTCTCCAGGGCATCTTCCCAACCCAGGGATCAAACCCAGGTCTCCTGCATTGCAGGCGGATTCTTTACCAGCTGAGCCACAAGGGAAGCCCAAGAATACTGGAATGGGTAGCCTATCCCTTCTCCAGGGGATCTTCCCAACCCAGGAATCGAACCAGGGTCTCCTGCATTGCAGGTGGATTCTTTACCAACTGAGCTATCAGGAAGTCCATTGTAACTGCTCAGTAAACAGTGATTGAATGAGTGACTCTTTACTGTAAGTATTATTTTGTGAAAGTCTAGATTCTGAGTACATAAATGTTTTTCCAAGACCATGTGGTTGCAATCAGGACTAATAATCAGGTTTTCTGTTACTAAATCCAGTGGTCTTTTCATTTTACTATTGAAAGAGCTATTGTAAGGCCTATATTAGGAAATCAATAGGAAAGAAATAATTATAATGAATTATTGCCCTGATATAACCAATAAATAGACTCCAAGTACCTGTGTAAGGGGAAAATTAATAACCATAACCAGGTATAAGGCCTTGAAATTTATCATGAGCATTAAATTTCTTCTGTTTTATCACATAGTCATTAAACCACGTGAGATCCATATTGTAAAGGAGATAGGTGAGTTATGAGGACGTACAGGATTACAGGAGTGAAGGATTAGGCAGGATGCAGTTTTACTAAAGTATGACTCTTTTGCTGAGGATACTGGTAACCTAATTTCCTTTGATGACATACTAGTGTTTGTCTCCCCTTCTGGGTTCAGTGACGCCTCCGCTCCTGACTCTCCTCCCTCTCACTTTCTTGACCATCTCCTAAGAAACCCTTCCCTCAAACAGGGAGAGTTGAGTGGAGATCTGAAGGAAATGACAAGAGTTCTAGGAGAAAAGATCTCAGGAACTCCTTCAGACACCCCCCCACACTCTAATCTGTCCTCTCTCTAGGCTGGATTAATATCGATTGATACTTTCAACATGAATTGGAGGTTTGACCCCAGTTTCCTCACTCAGAAGCAGGTCTCCATCACCTCTTGCCTTCCTGGAACAACTCTTGGGTCCTGGGCAGCCATTAAAGTTGCTGCTGCTGCTACTGCTGCTAAGTTGCTTCAGTCATGTCTGACTCTGTGCTATCCTATAGACAGAAGCCCACCAGGCTCCCCCATCCCTGGGATTCTCCTGGCAAGAACACTGGAGTGGGTTGCCATTTCCTTTTCCAATGCATGAAAGGAAAAGTGAAAGTGAAGTCGCTCAGTTGTGTCCGACTCTTAGTGACCCCATGAACTGCAGCCTACCAGGCTCCTCCATCCATGGGATTTTCCAGGCGAGAGTACTGGAGTGGGGTGCCATTGCCTTCTCCTATTAAAGTTAGGATTGCTGCAAAGAATCAGCTCTGGAGAGCGACGCACCCTAACTCCCCTGACAGAGCAACTGGGTGGTCAGTCTGCACAGAAAAAGGCCTTTTAAGGAACTTATTTTGAAGTATAAGCACTATTAGCTCACTTTCAGACTCATATCTTGGTCATTTGGGGGCATCCTTTACAATTTGTTACATTTAGAGTGTTGGTCACTTCAGTCATGTCCTACTCTTTGCAACCCATGGTGTGTAGCCAGCCAGGCTCCTTTGTCCATGGAATTCTCCAAGCAAGAATACCCAAGTGTGGGAAGCCATTCCCTGCTCTAGGTGATCTTCTGGACCCGGGGATCGAATCCAGGTCTCCTGCATTACAGGCGGATACTTTACCATCTGAGCCACAAAGGCAATCCCACATAAAGGACATTTAACCATACCAATTTAACAAACGCTTGTTGAGGAGGACTCTGCCTCTTTTTTTGTTGAATTGAGTCAGGACACAGATTCTCTGCCACACCTCTTGCTCAAGATGCACTCTTACAGTTTTCCTGACACCCCCAGTGCTCAGATAGATGCAACATTCCCTCCTCACATAACAAAAACTCAGGCACTAGAAGATCTGATCTCAGCCAGGATCATCCATGCACGCCCCTTCTTCCCATAACATAATCTGAAGATCACAGTTTTAGGCTTAAAAATCAGATCAGGTCGTCAGAGAATTTTTGTTCTGCTTCTAGGTATCAGAGATCATACGGGGAATGAAATTTGATTACCACAACACTGACATTTCTTGGACATTTTCTTGAATTTAGGGGCAAATAGGATAGAGGGCTGGTAATCAGGACAGTCTTATATCCTTGTGATAATCAGACACATCCTTAGATGTTCTGCATTCACTCAAGAGGGACATAGAAATTAAGCTGTATCAGTGACTTTGTAGTGAACAAATAAGTGAGATAACCCTAACCAAGAACCCTAACCAGATGTGGGGCATGGATAGCTCATTAGAAAGAGCATCAGCTGTTTATTTTGAAGTCTTAGTGCCAGATCCATACAAGTTCATGAATTAGGTCCAATGCCTAGGGAATAAATGGCATTTAATTAGAGAAAGGAAAATGGAAAAAGAAAACAGAAGGAAAGGGCTAAAGTAGAGTAACTTGGACTTCCCTGGTGATCCAGTGGTTAAGACTCTGCACTCCCAATCTGGAGGGCATGGGTTCGATCCCTGGTCAGGAGAATAAGATCTCACAGGCCACACAGCAAGGCCAAAAAAGTAAAATTGAGTAACTAATGAGCTCATATTGAGTCTTGAAAATATATCTTTAAAATATATCTTAATATTTAGGAACTTCCCTGGTGGTTCAGTGGTTAAGAATCTTCCATGCAATACAAGGGGCACGTGTTTGATCCCTGTTTAGGGAACTAAGATCCTGCATCCTGTGGAGCAACTAAGTCTGAGCACTGCAACCACTGAAGCCCACATGCTCTCGAACCTGTGTGCCGCAACTAGAGAGTCCATGCGCTGTGCAACAAAGGAGCCCGGGTGGCACAACTGAGACCCAAGGCATCCAAATAAATAAAGAAATATTTACATATCTTAGTTTTTAATGTGGAAGATAGTAACTCAACACTGAAGGGACTCAAGAAAGGCACATAAGGGTCTCATGTCTGAGAAGGGAATTGATGAAAGGTTGTAGCCTTTAATATCTGATGATGAAAAGAGATCTTTCTTTGGGGTGAGTCCCTGATTCCAGTTTTACATTTGTGGAGCAATTAGCAGGACGCCTCTTGGCTTTGCTTGGTCTCCTCTGTTAGAAGAATGCCTCTGATATGTAATATTTGTTTCAAAACCCAAAGAAGCTTGTTTCCTTTTGAGGTTTGCCTTACTTTTTATGCTCTGAAGTTCATTTTGGACCTCAGATTTTGCTCCAAGCAATAAAACTGGTTGGCTTGTACTAACATAATGGAGCCGTAATTTTAGCCAACTCTGGGGGGCGGGGAGATAGTTAAGGTGTGTAGTGGTTTCTGTGGTTTCTATGTGGAGTAGAATTCCCTGCAAAGCTTTTCCATGTGGTGTTTTAATAGCTGTCTTAAAACTCTCTGATGCATGGAGCAAAACTGAATTAGACTCATGTGCTAGATTGCTGGGATGGGCCAAGAAACCAGAGAGACAAAAGAGAAACAATCAAACAGCCTAAGCTCAGAGGCTGTCAGAAGATCTTCAGGACATATCCAAGTTGAAAATTAAAGACATGATCACCTGATTTAACCCATTTTTGCAGGGCTTTCTAAAGAAAATTTGAATTTTTTTCTTTACAGGTATTAATATTTTATTTTGCATGGAATTTTACAACTTACAAAATGCTCCAATATATATAAAGCATATATATATGCTTTTTGCATGGAATTTTACAACTTACAAAATGCTTCAATATATATGAAGCATTTTGTAAGTTGTATATATATATATAATATATGTGTATATATATAATATATACACACATTTATTTATTGTGTATATACAACAACCTTTGGAAGTTTGTGTTATTAGATCCGTTTTTATAAATGAGAAAACTGTCACAAAGATAGATCCAAGGTCGTTTGGCTGAGAAACTACAGAGGCAGAATTAGATACCATCTCAAAGCTCTGCATATTTATACCAGAACTTCAATAATTTTAATTAGTGATCATAGTTAATTCATGAAGCAAGGATCACCAGACAAGTAGTGTGCATACACAGAAAAGATGTTTCTGGACTGCTGAGTTCTCATCAATGGATATAAGGCATTGTGCTGCTGCTGCTAAGTCACTTCAGTCGTGTCCGACTCTGTGAGACCCCATAGATGGCAGGCCACCAGGCTACCCCATTCCTGAGATTCTCCAGGCAAGAGCACTGGAGTGAGTTGCCATTTCCTTCTCCAATGCATGAAAGTGAAAAGTGAAAGTGAAGTCGCTCAGTCGTGTCCAACTCTTTGCGACCCCATGGACTGCAGCCCACCAGGCTCCTCCATCCATGGAATTTTCCAGGCAAGAGTACTGGAGTGGGGTGCCATCGCCTTCTCCATAAGGCATTGTAGTGTTGTCTAAACTGCAAGAGAATATACTCCCCCTTTCATTCAAATGCTCATTGATCCAGAGACATGGTTCCCTCCAAAGTGCTAAGTGTAGCTGATAAAATGCCACGTACTTAGTTGGCATTCCCATATTAAGAATGTGTGAAAATTCTCTTTACTGTGTGGTTTTGGCTGCTAAGTTCCAGGAACATTTATTGAATGTTACTATATGCCAGGCACATGGGCACAGGAGGAAGTTATCTAGGTGATATAATTCTAGCGAAGCCTTTTCCACTGCCCCAGCCCATTGTCTAAAATACCTTCCTCAGCAGGGCATCCCTTTGAGTTAGTCCAGGAGTCACTGTGATTCCTTTGAAAACTGTAGGTAGCTTGGAAAGAAGAAAATACTTAAAATTTTTTTCTTTTAATTTTACCAAAATCTTGGGGTATATTTATCCAGTTAGCAAAATCAACTATTAAGACTCTGAGTTGAATAGGAAGTGATGTGGATACTTTTATTCTACCCAAGAGAATGGATGGTGAATTCTAGAAATTCACCCATCAGGACACAGGGGAGCCAGAATACAGCAGCAACAGGTCTTATCCAGAGAGAGGGTTGCCCTAAGGGTCTCTATCCAGAATAAACTTCAGTCACTTTGCCTTTTTTTTTTTTTTTAACTTTTATTTGCATCTATTTTTTGCAGCATTTATTTCCAGGCCATAAGTTTTTGTTTCTTCAGTTTCTTCTGAGCTGTCTTTTACTTCTGTGCAACCTCCTCTTCTGGTTTAGGAACAATCTGTTCTTTTTCTGTAAGGATAATCTCATTGTGGCCGGGAGGGCTCATGGAGGAATTGATTCGACCAGGAGGTCTGTAAATCCTGCACCCGCGGGGCTTTGTTTCACTTGGACCTGCTCAATGACCAGAGAATCTACATCTATGCCATAAAGTCCAGCATTAGTCTCTGCATTTTTGAGCACGTGCAGTAAAACTTAGGCACTTTTTTGGGGCCACCAACCCTTCCCATCCAGACCCACTGTTCGGCCTGTGCACACCTACCAACTCTACCGTTTGTAACAACGGACTGCTGCTAAAGTCACTTCAGTCGTGTCCGACTCTGTGCAACCCCATAGATGGCAGCCCACCAGGCTCCCCCGTCCCTGGGATTCTCCAGGCAAGAACACTGGAGTGGGTTGCCATTTCCTTCTTCAATGCATGAAAGTGAAAAGTGAAAGTGAAGTCGCTCAGTCATGTCCGACTCTTAGCGACCCCATGGACTGCAGCCCACCAGGCTCCTCCATCCATGGAATTTCCCAGGCAAGAGTACTGGAGTGGGGTGCCATTGCCTTCTCCATTTAACTCTAATCCTTGTCTTTTCAAAGCTGATGATGGGTTGACATCTCTGACAGATCTGCACCAAGTACAAAATGATTTAAAGCTTTCTCCTGCCTCACACTCGCATTCTCTCCCACAGCTCCCAAAATTCTATACCTGTAGAGTTTTAAATATACTGTGTTCATGATTTTTTACCATCTTGCAAAGACCTAAAATATTTTAAAAATATATTAATTAACAAGTTTATTGTTATCAAAAGAAAACTGTTTTACAAATTGACTGTCACTCATGAGGCAGCTATTGATATTGTTTGGTTTTTTTCTTGGTTCACCCATAAGCTTTCCACACTTGAAAGAGCATGTATGGGATAACTATGTTTGTTCTAATGACTAACACAAGGAGAAGCACCCAAAATAATATCCATCATGATGGCTTTGATTATTGCTAAGTGCTGTGCCGAAAAAGGCTGTCTATAGATTTTCTCACTCAATATTTAAAACAATCCCAAGCGTAGATCTGTCAGAGATGTCAACCCATCATCAGCTTTGAAAAGACAGGGATTAGAGTTAAATGGAGAAGGAAATGGCAACCCACTCCAGTGTTCTTGCCTGGAGAATCCCAGGGACGGGGGAGCCTGGTGGGCTACCATCTATGGGGTTGCACAGAGTCGGACACGACTGAAGTGACTTAGCAGCAAGGTACTGTAGTTGCCCTTATTTATACATGAGGCACAGAGAAGTTAAGTAACTTGCCCAAGGATGCACAGCTGGTTCGATGAGCTTCAAAAACAGGCATTATGTATCCTGAGGCTAGGCTCAAAGATCACTATGCCACAATGACCAATGCCTTTCCAAGAGGCCACCAGAGTATGAGGGAGCTTCATCACCTGTGGGCAGGGAGTAGTGGGGACCTCCCACTCCAACAGCCACAGTGCTCAGGTCCTGAGTGAGGAAGTAACCCCTGAGATGGCCAAGAGGAAAGGAGAGCCTTGGAGTGGGTTGGCCCCGCTTCTACCACAGTGGCCTCTCTGTCCTTACCTCGTCACCTGCTTTTATAGAGCCCATTTTGAAGGATAGTGCTAAAGGCCCGGCCACCACTGAACCAGCCTCAACAGACATTTAATTATGAATTCACATGCCACACGGCTGCACAATGTGTGTTAGGGGCAGGAAGGGGGAGGATGGAGAAAATCTGCTTTGCCCTTCAGTATTTTCTCAGCGACAGCCTTGGCGTTTTAAGTCAAGATCAGCTCTAAGTCAGTCTCAGACCCACAGACCTTCCTGGGATGGGGCCACAGTGTGCTGCTAAATATTTAATAACCTGCTCTTCAGGAGGGAAGCTCTGATTCGTAGCATTGCTATTGCCACAGTGTAAATGCTCCCACCGCAGCAAATTTCAGGCTATCAACACAGCCTCACTGAATAGAGTCAGGAAGCGCTGTGGACAATCTGATTCAGCACACTCCTGGATGAAGTCAGAAAATTCGGCCAAAGCTGATTTGTTAGAAAAGACCCTGATGCTGGGAAAGATTGAAAGCAGGAGGACAAGGAGACAACAGAGGACAGGATAGTTGGATGGCATCACTGACTCAATAGATGTGAATTTGAGCAAAGGTCCAGAGATGGTGAAGGGCAGGAAAACCTGGTGTGCTGCAGTCCATGGGGTCTCAGAGAGTTGGACACAACTGAGCGACTGAACAACAAGGACGACTACCACACTCTTGGACAAAGTCAGAGTGTGTTCAGAGAGGGTGGTGTTGCTGCAGGAGACAAGAATCAGGTGTACATTCTGGACCTAGATGACCCATTTTATGTGTGGTTCCTTCTCTCCCCACCCTACTCTGATACCTTCCACCCTAAAATCAAGCCCCTAAGAATGTCAAAGGCATCTTAAAAGAGAAAGGAAGCATAGAATTTGCAGCCCGTAGGCAATAGGTGAAAGGGAAGCGGGAACTGCCCACCAATGGCCTTTTTGATGGGAGATGGGAGAAAGTAGGAAGAAGGACAGAGGTGGGAGGAGTCATTTTTTAGTCAGCACGTATGTGTATGTGATTCTCTGGCTTTTCCCTCCTCTCAGAAAGAGCTGCCTCCTTCCCCTAGCTGCCAGTCTGCCTACTGGTCTGAGTCACTCCCAGGAAACAGATCTTAGCAGGGGGATGGCTTAGCAGGGTTTGGCTTCCCACACCCTTGTTACTGACCCCTGATATGAACCATGTTAGATCAGATCCAGTCTGTTTTTCTCCCAAAGGACTTCAAGGTTAGGGACTGTAGGTCCTGCTCAGCCCTGACATTCTAGGACTTTATGATTCCCAGGGTCAGATTTCTTTCTAAGCATCTTCTCTGTTGATTAACAGATATTTACATAGAGAGAGCCCTGCTCTGTTTTGCATTCACTGCTGGGCACTATGAGCTCCAAAAGCACATAAAACAATTTTTCCAATCTAAAGGGCTTACAGTCTCCTTGAGAAAATGTGACAGTTCTGTGAAATAATTCCTAAATAAGGAACACTTATAACAGCATGGTGATGAGATGCCAAACTGTAGCCTTTGTAATAAATTGTGAGAAACCTATAATTAAAGAAGCATCCATGTGCTGTGCTGTGTTTAGCCACTCAGTGGTGTCCAACTCTTTGCGACCCCATGGACTGTAGCCCACCAGGCACCTCTGTCTGTGGGGATTCTCCAGGCAAGATTACTAGAGTGGGTTGCCCTGCCCTCCTCCAGGGGATCTTCCCAACCCAGGGATTGAACCCAGGTTTCCCGCATTGCAGGCGGATTCTTTACCATCTGAGACACCAGGGAAGCGAACTTATTTAGTAAAGACAGTCAAACTGCATCCCGGTCCTTTGTATTGTTCTTGTTTGTTACATAGCAATGTGTACCCAATTTTTAACTTATATTTCCAACTCACTTTACAGTTAGGATCCCCTTTTAACAAATATGATTATAGCAGCCAGTTCAATGTAATAAAAATATTTCTTCTTCTGGCCAACAGCCCATACTAACACTCCTTTGCTGATGGAGATCCAAGACTCTTTTTGAAGGAAAAACGCTGTTATGAGAAAGACATTCACAAATCCCTGTCCATTAGGCAGTAAATCTACTTAACAAAAAGGTTATCCTTTCAGCAGAGTATTGACATAAAGTACAGGTTTGCATATCTGCACAGTGTTAAATAACTCTCAACAAAAACCTGAATTTTTCAATGTTGCATTGATTTTATTTGGGGCTTTATAGGGCTTTTTGCTTCATAGAGCTCCACAGGTTCCGATCAGTTCTGGGTAGAGGACTGAGGGAATCTCACCCCGATCATCCAGGACAGCAGATCCCCTGACACTAGCAAAGGACGCAGAAGAGAGTACATGCATATCTGCCCTTGTCATTCCCTGTACCAGCCAATCAATTGTGCTAACAGAAGGAAGAAATCTCACTCTCATTATGGAAAAACTACTTTTCACTTACTTTTTTCAATTTATTTTATTGACGTATATTTGATTTATAATGCTGTGTTACTTTCTTCTATACAGCAAAGTGATTCAGTTTTACATATATGTATATATATTTATACATATATATACATATATTCTTTCTACATATTCATTTCCATTATGGTTCATGACAGCATATTGAATTAAGTGCCCTACACTCTACTACTTTTCACTTACATTTGAAGGGGTTTTGGTAATTATATTAGAATATAGGAATGCCTAAGTAAAAGTTGGAGAATTTTCAGTGTATGAAAGAAAATTTGTTATGACTCTACCGTGTGTCTCTGGGACAGTGGGTTTATGTGAGCAGCCAGATTCTCTGCATTTACTTGAGTACTTTCTTGCCGTAGGAGTCGGGCATGTGTTTGGGTTAGGGCACCCTCCTGCCAGGCTTCAAATTAGGTGAGGCTGATAAAGTAAATAGAAGGTAATGGATTGTGTCCATTCGTGACTTCATTCCATCCTGGGAATGACTTTATCAATAACTACTCGAGGGCAAGACTTGGCACTAAGCATGTTCAGTAGATGTCTGCCAGCAATAGAAAGCTGATTTTATTCTAAGGTGTTTGAGATGTGCCAGACTGAAACCCTCTTCCCTCACTGTTGGATACATCTAGTGTAGTTTTCCGAAGATGATTAATGGTTTCTTTCTCTAGGCTCATGCTGCTAATTACACCCAAGCTTCTTGAACTGCCTTAATCAAATTCGCACACAGGTAGGAACCCTGCAGGACTCAGGAGTGTGATGAATCAGGTTCGGTGTGTTGCACTTTCATTTGTCCTTTCTGGTCAACACTCATTTTCTCTGTGCTCACTTCGTTTGCTGCCCTGTGAACTCAAGTTTAAGGACTGTGCTTAGTTGCATGTTAGGGTGGGATACCGGTGGAAGGGTGCATTTCAACAGTATTTTGCCAAATTTAAATTGGGTTTAATTTTTTTTCCAAATTAATTTCCTGTTTTTAATACTGCAGCCAGATAGGAGAGATTTGAAATCTACCATTATCCTGAAATACTAAGAAAAAAGTTCAAAATTTATATTTGCCGAGCATCACTTAGTTAACGAGTCTCCTAATTAGACACAGTTGGAAATGATTGCTCTCTCTGATGAGAGTATTGTGTGTTTCCTGGCATCTCGCTGCCCCCTAGTGCAGAATGCCAGTGAGAGCATCCTTCTGGGCAGGCAATCTTTGTGTTATTACTCTCTGATCAGTCCATTTCATGCTTCCCTGGGTTCTGGTGATGTAATCAGACACTAATCCATGATTCCAACAAAGTCCTTGGTCGGTCCTATTTTGCCAAATAGACTCAATTTTTAGAGTAGGTGTTTGGTGGGCTTGAGAGTGCAGAAAGTAGACCTCAACTGAACTCTGACCCCTTCCAATGGAAACACTTGGCCTAGCTCCCAACGGACCTTGCAGAGAATTCTGAACGTGAACAAATCTCCTCCTGCTCTAGTGCAGGCAGTCTGTCACAGGGTGATCACTGGGACCCCAGGAGTCTCAGTACCTCGCCAATAATCAGAGGAAAAGATTTTGTGTCAAGATGCACTCCTACAGTGCAAAGCAACAAGAACAATGGGCTTTGAGAGAGAGACAAGCTTGGGAAAATTTCCTCAAACTCTTTTAGCCTTTGTAAAATAGTTTTTGATAAAAAAAAAGTAATCTTAGACATTTTAAAGTTTTAATACATCATCTATTTTGAAACCTCTATATACTTGAACATGTGATATAAATCATCCTCTATTAGGTATACTGTGGCCAAAATAGCCATTAGGTGCAATTTAAGGATTATGGAAAGGCGCTCAGAACCTAAAGGCTTGCTCTCAAAACTGTTCTGAAATAATCACAAAATTGTGAGCCATGTATGTGGTCTCCATGAAGTTCTGCCAAAATGACCTTGAAACAAGCTGTTTAACTTCGTTGGGCCTCTGTTTTTCCATCTATAAAGTATTAGTGCCCCTATTTAAAGGGATTACTTAAGGATTCAATGAGATAACATATGCCTGACACATGGCAGATTTCAATAATTGTTACCTCCTACCTCCTCCTCTTTCCCTCACCTTTTTTTTTCTTTTTCCGATCTGAAATAGTCAGCACCTGTCTCGAATGCCAGACACTAATGGGTAGATGGTGGATTACGATGCCCTCTTTGTGAATTGTCCCCAAAGAGCTGAGAGGCAGCCATTTCTCGTCACCATTAGCTTTTGAAAATTGGCTAGGAAATCTGTAAGAGGGTGTGGGATAAGCGGGTAAATGTAGCCATTAAAATCTTCAGTGTAGAAACTATAACTCATAGGAACATCAAGGCATTGCCTGTTCAGGAACTTCATCTACTTTCCTAAGGAAGGAAAGATTTTTCTTCTTTACTGATGATTGTCATTGCAGTTTTGACTGAGGGAGCAGACGAGAGGAAAGAAAAGTTATCCAATGTGGAGAAAGGTCGTTTGGTGATTATGGAATTTTTTTCCAGTTATAAATATCACACTTGCTTTTCAGACTCAGGCTATTTGAAAAACAGATGCTCAGTCTTCCTATGGTGAATTAGTCAACAAAAAAAGATTTTAAATCCAGTTTAACAGAAGGAAATGCAGAGCCACACCTACATGCATGCTTGTACATGTACACAAACACAAATACACACTTTGTAGATTAAACAGACATTTTTATGCTTTTATGTGTGTTATTTGTTTTGGTGGCAACACTGGAAATTGTGTGGGTTTTGCTATGTGGTTAGGGTTAGTGAGTTCCCATGCAGAGAAGTAAGAGACATTTAACAATAGTCACTCTTTGATGGTAAAGAAGAATTTGTCTTTTCTCCCATCTATACTCTAGTTCTTATCATTACCTTGACACATGAATTGGACAGAAACCCAGAGAACCATGGAAAAGTATGTGTTTCATTAAATTTCTATAAAATCTTTCCAGATCTTCTTAGACAATATTCTGGAATTGACCAAGGGTGAATTTTACTCTGTTTTTATCAGATCTCTGGAATGGAGCTAGAGGAAATCTTACATATGCCTCTGTCCAACCCCTTTATTTTATAAATGGAGAAACTAAGGTCTAAAGAGGTCGCAGGGCCAGGGTGTCCTCCCTTATTATTGTCTCCCTTTCCTGATGAATGTATCACATTTGCTTGGTCCATCTCCCCAAGGCAGTGAGTGTTCAAAAGCAATAGACCTGATTTGCATGAGTTTGGCTTTCCTGGAGAAGGCAATGGCACCCCACTCCAGTACTCTTGCCTGGAAAATCCCATGGACAGAGGAGCCTGGTAGGCTGCAGTCCATGGGGTCGCGAAGAGTCGGACACGACTGAGTGACTTCACTTTCACTTTTCACTTGCATGCATTGAAGGAAATGGCAACCCACTCCAGTGTTCTTGCCTGGAGAATCCCAGGGATGGGGGAGCCTGGTCGGCTGCCACCTATGGGGTCGCACAGAGTCAGCCACGACTGATGCGACTTAGCAGCAGCAGCAGCAGCAGCAGCAGCAGCACCACATCATGGGAAAGTCAGTCAATTCCATTCCTCATTTCCTCCAGAGAATTGCTTCTTCCCAACAAAATTATAATAGAAAGGGATTACTGAATAAATATATTGTTTTTTAGTAACTTATTTTTTTATTTGATGAAACATTTCATGTTCAAGTTTAAAACTGCAGCCTATTTCTTGAGAGTGAAAAGAACTCGCATATGAATTAGCAATGAGAGTGTTGTGTTTACATTAGGAGGAGAATATGTGTTCTAGTTCGGTGCTTTACAAAAACTAGATCCATGGATGGTGAATAGTGAAAAATATTTTACATCAAAAACTCTGGGATTGAATTTTACCTCATGTAAAAAAAGCCTATTTGGCAACTCACTCAATATTACCAAACAATCAAAAAATACTTATCAAGCTCCTCCTATTTTCCTAGCAGTGTTTAGAGTCTTATGATGTATCAGGGAACAAAACAAAGATTCCTGCATTGGAAATTTTACATTCATGCACATATGTAACATACAGATGAACTATTGCTTTCCAATACCAAAGTATTATTGCACAGCATTATAGTGAAAATGTGTCATTTAAAAAATTAAAAACTGTCTTCTTTAAAATGTAGGTCTAGTTTCTCAGGGAAATCGCTTTTTGGGCAAGTTGCATGAAATTTGGCACAACACTGCCGCCTTGTGGCTGCTTGAATCAAAAACCCACATACACCATAAGGTCAGCCTGTCTTTAAAGTAAGGTTTCTAGGACTGTTACCCTGTTTGTCAGTGGAAGCCTCTGACACAAAATTACCTCGCCAGGAGTACTTAGAACCTGATTCCTTCTGATTTTGTCACAGAACGACTGGAAGGGCTCCATCGCTTTTGTCGTTGGAAACCGGATCGAGGACGAGGTTCTCATTCGCGCTCTCACCCTCGCTGTCCAAGTCCCTCAGCGCAGACTCTTCAGTATTGTCTCCTGGCAAGACATCGTCCAGCAGGTACCTGTCCCTTCTCACCCCGACGCCCGTTGGAGACGTCTTTCTTAAAATAATAAAGTAATGAAATCAATAAAACTAACACATTCTTGGGCGGTTTGGTAAGTTTGGGTGCATGACTTTGCTGAAACACTTAGCTAGAATAAATTTGGAAAGATCTAATCTGGAAGTGGTTGTTTTTTGTTCGTGAATGCTGCCCTTTTAGCATCCATTCATTCAACAAAAATGTCTGAGGTCATACTAGGCTCCATGCTAGGTTTTGTGAGGAATTATTTAATAAAGGTCTCAATAGCAATAAAAGACTAAACTATTTAATGTTCCAAGGAAGGCCATAACTAACTGGAAAAACGAAGCCTCCAAAGAATCCTAGCTGTCAGAGGTTGGAGGAGAACAATAATGCAGAGAAGTTCTATCAGATGGCACATCCTCATACGATTACTAATGGCTTACCAAAGTGGCTATAAATATTTGCACTAACTGATGGCTATCTCTTCCCCAATCCCTCAAGTCACCTAGGTACTTAAAAGGAACATCTATCTAAGTATTCTTTAAGTAAGCCCTTCTTTTTCCTTATGAATGAATTTTCTTACAGGTCAATGGATCAAGTGCACTTTTTGGAAGTACATCTAAAAAGGCAAAGAAACCTGTAGGTGGTAATAATGCTCCCTTATATTATGAGGTAGGTAAATGTGTTGATTGAAGACATTTTTGTAATTTTTTAAAAAACAAGAATTGAAGTAATAATTTTATAGTCATTTTTTTAAAAAAATTAATTCATTTTTTGATAGCAAATCCCCTCTCATTTTTGGGGCTGTTTGTTCCTAATGTTGGGCATGTAAAAAAATCTATTTCCCTTTTAACAAAATCCCCCTTTAGGAAAAAAGTTGTCCCACATTGTCTACACTATCACTGTGTCCAATTGAAGACTATAAATCAGCAATGTGTATATATGAAAGTGTTGGGTCATACTTTTTTATGGTAATTACTGAGTGTGTGATGGTATTAAAGGGGGTCGTGTTATTGGTGTATTACAAAGTGTTAGTTTCACCAAAGAAGCAGCGTAAAAATGCCCCAGAAAGTGCTTCCTGCACATGACAGAGAAACAACTGGAATAATTTTCCATCCATTTGTGAACTTTGTGTACACTTCACATTCTACTTTAATCAGTGTGAAAATAACAATAATCTTCAGATTAATGGTCCATTCCGCTTCTAGCAGATGCAAAAATCTGGCCTGGCTGGCCAGTGGGTTTGTGCAAAGGACTTAGAACTCAGGCTCAGTACAAGGGCTTTCCTCTTACCCGGCCTTGTTAATATCCAACTTACAAGAAACTGTAAAAACCCAACAATTAATTCGAATATCGCTTAAAATTTGTCAGGCACTATTTTTATGACTCTGCTGACCAAAAGCATAAAGATTTGGGGATCTTTCAAAACAAACTTGTTTGCACTTTATTTCAGTGATGACTAATAAAGTTTTTATGTGTCTCGGTTCTTGGATGGTTTCATAATAGGCTCTGTAGTGTTGCCTGAGTACTATCTGAACGAGCTCCCCTGGATTTATTTACGACTGCCAATACTGTGGGTTTTGTAGCATTAACTCTTGCTGCACTACCCCTGCTGTCATGAAAAACTCGTTCTGCACTGTTAAGGTCAGAGAACGTGCCTTCTATCTTTTGTTAGGATGTCCCACATGTGTGTGCCCAAGTTGAAACATTATGTGATACCTGGATTTAAAATATTGGAAGTTTTCTTCTGAAGTAGCCATAGAAATCCACGTCCAATTCTCAGGCCTGGGATCAATTAGCCCCCCCTCCCCCTCCCACCCAAAGGACTCTTTCTTCTTCAAAGATGCTCAGAGAAAATCAGGGATGATAACGGGCCAGTTTTTACATCTGATGTGGACAGGCTTCTTGACTTGGATGTGGGATAGCCCGATGTTACAGACCCAGAGTTCAATTAGAAAGCCATTCGTCTCCAATCTGTGCTGTGACTCTGAGGAGGCTTTACTCGGAGGAGGTCCATCTCACATCTGGCTCCCCCACATTCTTCCAGGGGAGCATTTGGGCAACAAGCTTCCCACACCGGCTCACAGAATGGTTTCAGAAGAAAAGGGAAGGCAGGATGCGCACCACAGAGATGGACCTGGGGTGCACCAGACCTGCATTAATGTCAGTCACTGTAGCAAAAGTGGATCCAATGAGGGCTCCTGGGTAGTGTCAGCCAAGGCCAGCATGCACACCTGGGGAAGAGGGCACATCTCCAACCTTAGTCCCTCCATACTTACCAACCTCAGTCCCTCCACACTCAGGACCTGTTTTGGCCCCTCTTCCCAAGAGAAGTGAAATGCTACAACCAGTGCCTACTGAGAGTCTCAAGGCAGTTAGGAGTGGTGGCCATGAAAGAGGCCCAGAAGCCAAACTCTTTGAGGACCTCTGGACCTTCCAGGCATGCAGACAGCCTGCTCTTAGCTCTACTTCTGCTTAAAATCTTTGGAGAAGGCAATGGCACCCTACTCCAGTACTCTTGTCTGGAAAATCCCATGGACGGAGGAGTCTGGTAGGCTGCAGACCATGGGGTCACGAAGGGTCGGACATGACTGAGCGACTTCACTTTCACTTTTCCCTTTCATGCATTGGAGAAAGACATGGCAACCCACTCCAGTGTTCTTGCCTGGAGAATCCCAGGGATGGGGGAGCCTGGTGGGCTGCCGTCTCTGGTGTCGCACAGAGTCAGCCACGACTGAAGCGACTTAGCAGCAGCAGCAGCAGCAGCAACTAGGACAGTGGCCGCAGGTGAATTCCTCAAGAGCCCGTTTAGGAAGTCTTGTATTTTTCTTCTCAAAGGAAGAAAAGATAATCCAACAAAATTACTTCTGTTACATGGGAAATTCATAGAGTTCTGTTTCCTTTTAAATCTCCACTTTGGAGGAGGGAGAACTCAAAATAGATAATATAAAGGCTAAGCACTGACACTGACTTCTATTTGTAGGATACTCTCATCAGCCTTAAGTCAGAGCCTCTTCATTCCTACTTTAAACACAATTCTAACCTATTTGGCTTTCTGGTTTCCCAAACTGCGGTCGATTAGGAGCAGAGCATTCAAGGGAAACTTCACTCTAATGCAGTTGATCCATGAGTAGTAAAAGAGTGTCAGAACCACATTACATATTTCCAATAACGACTTGAAATGTCTGGGCCAGCAAAGACCGCATTCCACAGTGATTTGCTCAAGCTTTCATTTGGATGGCTCGGTGCTATGTACACACAGCCTCGTTTTGAAATTATGTAATTTCCCCCTGAAACTTGAGAATTTCATCTAGCCACCATACTGTGTTTGTGAGATAGTCTTTATTTATAAATTATCATTCTTTGAAAACATGCTTAGGTTTCTGCTAATGTGATTCCACAGAGACAGCGGTCCACGTGTTCTTTCGCCTTCTCTTTAGGGAAACTGGTTTTGCTCTGGAAGGAACTGCTCCAAAGACCCATGTGGGAATGGAAAGAGAATTTGCCCCTTTGTATACGGTCTCAGGAATGTTAGTTATCACTTCATCATTCTAGTAGTAGTACTGGTAGTATTTCATCATGAGGATGAAGATGGTCGTGATCCCTTATACTGGCATTACGTATAATTTCCACCATGTAATTCTATATGAAGATGTGTACACATATGAGAATGGATATACAGACATTTCTTGCATTATTAGCAGCCAGTTTTACTAAATGCCAAACAATAAATACATTCTTGTTCAAGCACTAGGTGTCAGACTATCTAGACAGTGGAAGGAGTGGAATATGAATAGTATACAGATCCTAACCTCAAGAAGTTTAAGGATTAGTTAGGGGGAAAAAAAGAAAAGAAAATAGACATGCCTGACATAGAGTAGGTATTCAGTATATGTTTGTTAAATTGTATCACACAATGCAGAAAATTGTCAGTGAAGTCTATGAAGGAGAAATGGAGTGTTCTGGGCATTTCACAGAAGATGAGGTTAGGTTAGCCTAGGTGGTGAGAGCTAGAGGAGCCTTGCAGAGAAGGTGGCATTGGAAAGGAAGTGGAGCTGACAGTTTTCATCTTCTAAATATATTTTCCCAATTGACCCATACTATAATTAAAGTTATATGCTATATATATACGTACATATATATCCCCATTTTACATAGAGGGCAATGGAAGCATAAAGAAGGTAGGAATTTTAGAAATTAGAAAATTTGAGGAAATTGGATTTGATGAATTTACCATAGTTAAATACATAGCCTCAGATTTTTGCACTTTGCCACATACCCAGTCTTCTTTCACTGGGATCAAAGCTGCCCACCCTTGGGTAGAGATAGGTCCTGACTTTCCAATGTGGGGACATTCTATATAAAGGGAACAAACAGCTCAAGCAAAGGAACAGGAAGGGAAGAGAAGACAGACTGCACATGTACTAAATTTGTCCTTACATGGTGCCATGTGTACAAATTAGGAATGTATATGTGTATGTACCTGTACATAGCTTAATTACAACTTTAAAATCCTAAAGGTGGAATTTTATGTAAAACCATCTAAAACACTGGGAAAAAATCTATGCTTTAATATTCATACCTGCATTTAAGTTTATTCTCTAAATGTGCACAAATATTTTTGTGTGTGCTTCATGGTCCACATAATGGACTTCCCTGGTGGCTCAGATGGTCAACAATCTGCCTGCAATGCAAGAGACCCAGGTTCAATCCCTTGTTGGAAAGATCCCCTGGAGAAGGGAATGGCTACCCACTCCAGTATTCTTGCTTGGAGAATTCCATGGACAGAGGAGCCTGGCAGGCTAGAGTCCATGGGGTTGCAAAGAGTCAGGCACGACTTAGTGACTTTCACTCACGCACTCATTCATGGTCCAAAGAGAGAATCTGACCTGTTCATTGGCCAGTATACTCAGTTCTGACAAAAACCAAAAGGAAAATATTGATGGACATTCAAAGCCAACTGAAATGTTATCTATGAGAAAGCTCTGTGTGTATGAAACATGCAAAAATTCTCCCATTTGTGACTAAGGTATCTCAGCATTTATAAGTTCAGTCCAGTTCAGTTCAGTCACTCAGTCATGTCCAACTCTTTGCGACCCCATGTACCGCAGCACACCAGGCCTCCCTGTCCATCACCAACCCCCAGAGTCCACCCAGACTCATGTCCATCGAGTCAGTGATGCCATCTCATCCTCTGTCCTCCCCTTCTCCTCCCGCCCCCAATCTTTCCCAGCATCAGGGTCTTTTCAAATGAGTCAGCTCTTTGCATCAGGTGGCCAAAGTACTGGAGTTTCAGCTTCAACATCACTCCTTCCAATGAACACCCAGGACTGATCTCCTTTAGGATGGACTGGTTGGATCTCCTTGCAGTCCAAGGGACTCTCAAGAGTCTTCTCCAACACCACAGTTCAAAAGCATCAATTCTTCGGTGCTCAACTTTCTTTATAGTCCAACTCTCACATCCATACATGACTACTGGAAAAAGCATAGCCTTGACTGGATGGACCTTTGTGGACAAGGAAATGTCTCTGCTTTTGAATATGTTATCTAGGTTGGTCATAACTTTCCTTCCAAGGAGTAAGCATCTTTTAACTTCATGGCTGCAATCACCATCTACAGTGATTTTACAGCCCCCAAAAAATAAAGTCAGCCACTGTTTCCACTGTTTCCCCATCTATTTGCCATGAAGTGATGGGACCGGATGCCATGATCTTAGTTTTCTGAATGTTCATTCAGCTTTAAGCCAACTTTTGCACTCTCTTCTTTCACTTTCATCAAGAGGCTCTTTAGTTCTTCTTCACTTTCTGCCATAAGGGTGGTGTCATCTGCATATCTGCTGCTGCTGCTGCTGCTAAGTCGCTTCAGTTGTGTCCAACTCTGTGCAACCTCGTAGATGGCAGCCCACCAGGCTCCGTCATCCCTGGGATTCTCCAGGCAAGAACACTGGAGTGGGTTGCCATTTCCTTCTCCAATGCATGAAAGTGAAAAGTGAAAGTGAAGTCGCTTAGTCCTGTCCACTTTTCATGACCCCATGGACTGCAGCCCACCAGGCTCCTCCGTCCATGGAATTTTCCAGGCAAGAGTACTAGGTTGCCATTGCCATTGCCTTCTCCCTGCATATCCCTGCGTATCTGAGGTTATTGATATTTCTTCCGGCAATCTTGATTCCAGCTTGTGCTTCCTCCAGCCCAGCATTTCTCATGATGTACTCTGCATAGAAGTTAAATAAGCAGGATGACAATATACAGCCTTGACATACTCCTTTTCCTATTTGGAACCAGTCTGTGGTTCCATGTCCAGTTCTAACTATTGCTTCCTGACCTGCATACAAATTTCTCAAGACGCAGATCAGGTGGTCTGGTATTCCCACCTCCTTCAGAATTTTCCACAGGTTATTGTGATCCACACAGTCAAAGGGTTTGGCATAGTCAATAAAGCAGAAATAGATGTTTTTCTGAAACTCTCTTAGATGTAAAATTTTCAGACTTTGACATTGTGGCTTTGATAAATAAGAAAGAAAAAAGTACCAACTGGTCAAAGGGATCATTTACCCAACTTATCTGAAATCAGAGTCAGCTGTCTTAAAAGTTTTGTATTGCGCTCCCTAGTTCTTATTTCATAATGGTGATTACTGTACCTCACTATGGGAAGCGAGACTCTGTCCACACACAGACTGTGGTTTATGTGCCTGTCTCTGACTTATTCAGAAAAGACAAATCGGGTCACTATACAAACAAAATCCCAACAGTCTGCTGAAACAAAGTCATCCATAAAGAATAAAGGTTTTTATATCCTCATTTATGGCTCACTTCAAAGAATAGTCAATTCTATACAATAACAAACATGGACAATCCTAAACTTCATGTAATACATTGCAATTTTACAAATACAAATAATTATTAATTTTCCTCTTTACCCCATCAGTAAAAAACAAAACCTTTTTTCAAAGTATATTAAGATGGGCTTTTCCATTAGGAAATAATTTGGGGAGATCATTAAATGTGGAAAGCCTTTTGTATCAACCAAATGCAGTTTAAACAAGTATAGGATGCAAATTTTTATATCTTCAGATCTAATTAGTTTCACCACATTTTTAAAGACACTTTTCTAGTACATTGGATTAGAACCCCCAGAGGTAATAGTTCCATTTTTTGATCCCTACTCCTGCGTGTGTAGACATATTTCTCAAATTTTTCCCCAACATGTATTCATAATAACTCACAAGTAAGGACAGAGGCTTAATTATTATCTAGTTTCCACCCTTTTCCAGATTCCTAATGTGAAACTCATTCCTTAAACAGTGCCTTGAATTAAGTCTATTCGATAGAATTGTAAGCCCTTGTTTTGGGGGGTGGCCCTTGTCAAAATGAAAAATGGAAAACTCATGCTTCAGAGATAGGAACAAATAATATGTGAACACATTTAAGAGGTTTGAAGTTATTAAAATGGCAGATCTACTGGGAACAGAGAGAGCAGTATGTCATGGAAGGAACGAAGGGAAAGCGAGACAGGAAGCATTCTCTGGCCTTTTCAATCCTGTGTTTTAAAACAAAACTAAAAAATTCAGGAAGAATTGGAAGGTAGCCAACCTAATGCCGTTATTTCATAGAGCTTAGGGACACACCAGGAAATTACAGGCCAGTTAGTTTAACTTCACTTGTAGGGAAAGTATTAAAAACTGCTGCAGGAGATCAAGTAAAAGGATGCTTAGAAAAGCACAGCTTGATTAAGACAAGCCTGGCCAACGTGGTTTTCGGAAAGCGAAGGTCATGTCTTAGGAACTTGTTGAAATTCTTTGAAGCTATTATGGCCAGTATAGTCTTCAAAGAGCACAGAGAGGCCCAGGGTCTGCGTATCTTTTCTGTCCCACATCAGTCCTTCAGGGATGCTTAGAGAACATGGCCCACATCAGGGCCTTGGCACTTTAAGGTTTAGAAACCACTATCAAAATAGCAGAAAATAACCTCTGATGGAACATTTTGAAAGCTGGAACCAATTAATACAACCCGATATTTATAAATGTAAAATAATGACTTGGAACAAAATTTAGGAATATTGAGCTGTAACAAAGAAGTACTACGCTGGGACTATAAAAACAATCTAGGGATTCTTGTGCCAAAATGTGAGCTTTGGAGGCATTTCTCACCCAAAGAAGGGAAAATGAGGAGAAATCACAATACTAGAAATGTTTATAAAAAGTTATGAACAGTTACAACTGAAAGAATTTTGTTAGGATGGGGAAAAACAGTCAGATGGGTTATCAACTCCGAGCCTCCACGTTTTGGAGGCCAGAGCAGTCCAGCAGAGAAGGTAGGCCAAGCTGCTAACTGAGGAGCAGAAGGTCAGTGCTCCTGGAGTGAAAATATGTCTGCTTCTCACATCAGAAACCTGAAGTTCTGTTTTCAAAACAAAGCACAACTCAAGCAAAGACATCCAATTCGTGCCCCCAGCTCTCTCCCACCCCGCGACCCAGGCAGCTGGCCAGGCCTATGTAGCAAGTAGTCAGAAGTCAAGAAGGAGGCAGGTGGTACCCAAAGTTGAGGACCCTGGGATCCATCAGCACGAAATGCACATGTGTGAGGATTGGGGTGCTGGTTAGGACCTTGGTCAGTGGGAGAACTGCTGGGCAAGGCAGGAATCCAATCAAGGATTCCAGGGCACAGACATTAGTGGAGGAGCAGCCACAATAATAAAGCGAGGTTCAAGCGGCAAAGAGTGGCCATCATTGCTCTTGCTCGGGTGGGTTTGGAGCCTCTCCAACATGTTACACTACATGCCTACCATGATTGGAAGGATACTGGAGAAGGAATCATAAAGACAACCTCATCCGATTCTTGTATCTAAGACTGCCAGTAAACCCCCTTTATGTATGGTAATAGTAGTTACTGTCCATCAAACACTTAATTTGTACCAAGCATTGTGTGCTGGGTGTTTAGTATCTATTAACTAACCTAATCTTCTCAACAACTTGCCAGGAGATAATGAGAAAATGATGAAAGTGAAACTCAGGCAGGTTAAGTACCTCATTAATTTGGAAGCCTTTTTTCCTTCCCTGATGGCTCAGACAGTAAAGCACCTGCCTGCAATTCAGGAGATCTGAGTTCAATCCCTGGGTTGGGGAGATCCCCTGGAGAAGAAAATGGCAACCCACTCCAGTACTCTTGCTTGGAAAATCCCATGGACGGAGGAACCTGGTGGGCTACAGTCCATGGGGTCGCAAAGAGTCGGACATGACTGAGCAATTTCACTTTCTTTTTGTTCCTTCTGCTTGTCTTACACAAAAATTGAAATTAGTTTAGATTCTACAAGGGGTAGTTGCGATTGCACATTTCTTGAATACAAGCTACTGTCAGTAATGAGAATTAACCTCTAAGTAGTTCTGTGTTTATTACTTTTCCTACTACTCAGGCAAAAACAATGAAGATATACTAGCAGATAATGAAGGTGCTGAAAAATTCTAGTTATTTTGAGCCATGTTGATGAGTGGCTTCTGCTCAAATGTTTGGATCAAGAGAAATTTTTAATTCTTATAACTAAGATTTATATGGTTAAGGCGACTGAGTCTTTTCCTTGGAAGAAAGAAGGAAAGATGGGAAATGAGAGAATGTAGTGCAAATTTGTCAGAGATGAAAGTGTAGAAAAAAGATCTATCTGCTGAAACTGAAGCTCTAATACTTTGGTCACCTGATGCAAAGGGCCGACTCATTAGAAAATGAGTCGGGAAAGACTGAGGGCAGGAGGAGAGGGGGCGACAGAGGATGAGTTGGTTGGATGGCATTGCCAACTCAGTGGACATGAGTTTGAGCAAACTCCACGAGATAGTGAAGTACAGGGAAGCCTGATGTGTGGTGGTCCATGGGATTGCAGAGTTAGACATGACTTAGCGACTTAACACAAACCAATGACTGAGAGCTTAAATTCATCTCCAGAGTGTCTCTTACTAGTTTGATGAGCCCTGTACCCAGGAGTTAGATGCACTGATCCAAACCAGACTGCATGGGCTCATATGCAGGTTCTACTACTCATTAGCTATGTAATCTTGGGCAAATTATATAACTCTGCTGTACTTCAGTTTTCTCTTTGTAAACTCAGCGTGGATGATGCTGTCTACCTCATAAAGCTGTAATGATGATTAAATGAAACAGGAAATAGAAAATAGCATAGTGCTTGATCTAGAATAATGATCCAATAAGGGTTAGCTGTTATTATTATTTTTAATTTCTGTCCTCGGTTTTAGTGATTGTTGCAGTTTTGTATTCCAGAAAACATGAAAGAATTGAAATACCTATAAACAGGGATTTTTAATTTTTGTGTGGTAAAAAATACATAAAACTTACCATCTTAACTATTTCTAAGTGTACAGTTCAGTAGTATTAAGTATATTTGCACTGCTGTGAAGGAAACCTTCATGACTTTTTCATCTTGATAAAACTGAAACTCTGTATTCAGTAAACACCTCCTCACTTCCCACCTCCAGCTCCTGATAATCATCCTTCTTCTATCTTCTTTTTCTAAAAATTAGACAACTCTAGATACCTCATATAGGTAGAATCATATAGTATGATTGTTTTCATCTTTAGGGACTGGCTCGTTTCACTAAGCATTGTGTCTTCAAGGTTCATCCATATTGTAGCAAATGTGAATTTCCTTCTTTTTTAAGGCTGAGTAATACTCCATTGTATGTATTTACCACATTTTATTTATCCACTCAGTCAGTGGTACACAGGGACACAGCTTTGGCTAAATGATCAAGTGATAATTAAGGTTTAAGAAATGCTTTATTTTATGCATTGCACAAATATTTGAATTTCCAGTAGTAGTAGTGTTATTTGCTCAGTCATGTCCAACTCTTTTCAACCCCATGGACTGTAGCCTGCCAGGATCCCGTGTCCATGGAATTCTCCAGGCAAGAATACTGGAGTGGGTAGCCATTCCCTTCTCGAGGGGATCTTCCCAACCCAGGGATCAAACCTGGATATCCTGTATTGCAGGCAGATTCTTGACCATCCGAGCCAGCAGGGAAGCCCATTTCAAGGTCTATCATGTACCAAATCTATGGTTGAGTGTATCTTAATGTATAAAACAGATATAATTTCCTGCCCTCAGAGAATTTACTTTTGAATGGGAAAGGAGAGATTAAGCAAAAATCAAATAAACAAACAAATACATACACTAGCATAAGTTGCAATACTTGCTTTACATCAGAAGGAATTACATGGAAAAATACTTTCAACTGAGTGTTTGGAGATAAACTGAAAGATGAAAAAGAGCCAAGTGATAAGAGTCAGGGAAAATTATTCAGGCCGAGGGAACAGCTTGTGCAAAGAATTGGAGGCAGGAAGGGAACAATGTCAGCCTCTCAGAGGAATAAGAAAAGCCAGTGTGCTTAGAATTTCATTAAAGAGAGAAAGTGTGATAGAGAAGTGGGCAGAGGCTGAATCTGAAGGAATTGATAGGTCCTTGTCTCCAGGGGATCTTCCCGACTCAGGGTTTGAACCCAGGTCTCCCGCGTTGCAGGCAGATTCTTTACCATCTGCTGCTGCTGCTGCTAAGTCACTTCAGTCATCTGGGCTAAGAGTATATTAAGGAGGAAGAATCTGCAGGATGGGTCCCTGAGATGGGAGGCAGGAGGGAGAAGAAGATGTTGGGGTGATTTCAAAGCCCAGAACTGAGAAGCTGAGTAAAAATATCTTCTTCAATATAAAAAATTGAAAAAGATTAAGTTTGGGGAAAGTGTGGAAGTACAGTTTGGAGTAAATTTTATGTGTCTGAGAGATGTTATAGAGGAGAAGACAAAGAGGAAGTCAGCTTTTTTAGTCTTTTTCATTCTTTGTATCTTTGCCTGTCTAGCACAGCGCTGATTCACTGAAGAGGTGTTTGTGGTCTGAAGAAACCAACTCGTTAATGAAGGACTAGTGAGAGTTATTGGAAGGCACAAATAAGACACAATGGACCATTTCAACAGCAGTCGTTCGGGACTATTTCCTGGGTACTAGAGGCTTTGGTCCCTTCCATTTCCTCTTTTTTTTTTGGTTCCGTATCCCACACAGTGGTTTTCTAACTGTGGGTAACAGCCTAGCGGTTTACACAGATATTTAGTTGGTGGCAACTGTGTGTATGTATGTGGTTTGTGTTGTAAATATTTCTTCTTGCTATAAATATAGGTCCGAAAAATTTGAATAAAATAAGACCCTAGAGTCCTCTAAGCCCATTTCATGTTTCCTTCCTTTTGCATCTCCCTAGACTGAAGATGATGGTAGATATTCATCCCAGCTCAGTCCTCATGCAGCAGACATTTACAGAGTGTCTATTACAGTCTGGATAAATGGCAAATTAGGCCTGGGCTCTTCCCTCAAGAGCTGGTAGTCCATCATGTTGTAAACAATATGTTTGTTTCTTGCTATTTCATGACATTTTAATACCTTGTAGCAAGTCTGATGTAAAAGTTATAGATTTAATCCCTGGCTATAATTGAATCTGTTATTCATTGAGACCTGTGGCTGACCTCACTTATTGTTCACGACTTTCAGCCAAAGGGGTAATGGTCCCCAGACAGGGCATGTTGGAAAGACGAAAGAGGGAGGGGCGGAGCAGTCACCAAAATAGTCAAAGATGCACCAAAGATACAGACAGCCTTGATTCCTTAGAGGCGGAGAATGTGTAGCTGGAACTGAAGTATGGTAACAATTTTCATGCTTCTACATATTTTTAGTGTGACCTCTATTTCTGAAATTCTCTCTCCTGGATCCTTGGTAGCAAGGAAAGGAACAAATACCAAACTAAAGGTGATAGAATAGACTAATAGAAATTCATTTGTATTTACTGAAAAGCAACTGCACATATTAACTCAAAGAATATTAATTTTAAATAAGTGGATTTCAGATAGCTATTTATATATTAAAATCCATCCATTCTTCTATTTCACAAACATGACTAGCCAAAAAACCCCAAAACACTCAAAACTGATTAAGTGTCCCGATCATGTAAGTTATGTAAAATATAATTTCTATATTGCTTCAAAAATATATTTAAATACATAATTACAAGTTTAAAGGTTTGAAAAATAGAAAACCAGTCCTACAAAAATTCTTTCCTGGAAAAGGTGAAATTGTTCAATAAATCTAGTCCTTTAAAATTGTATCTTTCAACTTCATCCTTATTTGGATAACAATGCTCATTACCATTTGAAATCTATAGAGTGCTTATCATGAGCAAGGCCAATAGAATACCCGGCAGAGTACCGTGTGCTTCATCAAACATTCCCAAATGAACAAATTTATTATTATTTGTGCTAGCCTTAATCAAGTCTTTATATGAAAAAGACAAACTCAGTCTGGGCTCACTCACTCATTGGGAAATATTTAATTAGATGATATTGAAGATGATAGGAATGCATAATTAGTTTAGTTATTCTCAACTCTTACAGTATTATTCTTCCATTTATTGCTGGAGCTGCAGAGAGACAGAGCACAGGCTAATAACATGTAACCTAGTCACAGGCCACCACTGCTGAGTCCTACTAATTTATGAGGAGCTAGTCTTGTATTACATTCTCAAGGATTCATTTTAGGAATATTATTGAGAGGGGGGGAAAAAGGATAGATCCTATCTGGATTTAATGCAAGGGGCTAATATATTACTTTTTGTAACTACTAAAACTTCAAGGACTGACAGCAAATTTCTGATTTGCTTCTCCTCTCATAAAATGTCTGCTTTGAATTATGCAGAAAGAATTCTTCTTTCTGCCAACTTGTTTCAATCCCCTGTACAAAACCATCCACAGAGCATTGTCAGGGGTTTCCCATAGAGGTTCATTTCAGGATTCCTCAGTCATTGGAGGAACAAATGCATACACACTCACACACACACACACATACACACACACACATATTTTCTCCCCTTTTTGGAGCAAGCAAAGGAAAATGAATTGGACTGGTAAAGTCTGTGTATGGTACTTTCTGAGAGCAGAGACAAGGGTGAGTCATCAGATGGTAGAGGTTTGCGAGTCCTGTTTTATGTATGCAGGCCCGCCCTGTGTGTAGGTGGAGCGGGCAGTTGCCCTGTGATGTGATTTAAGAGGTGCTGGAAGTCCTGCCTGTCCAAAAACAGCCCCCGCAACGCCTGAGTTCAGGCATAGTGTCCGTAAAACCTTGGTTCAGATGAAATGAAACTGCCTTTTCAGAATGTTAACCCATTATACCATTTTCCTAGCAGCATGCATTTATTTATCAGAAGTAAAGGCTGGGCCCTTGAGGGGATTTTCAGTTGTGCAGGGACAGTGGGGGAAGGAGTTAACAGGATCCCAGGCTTTGGGTAAGGATGTGAGTCCTAAGAAATAATTTCTGCATCACCACTGAGCGAGTTTGTTAAAACTAAACCTCTTCCACATTCATTCAGTCAGTCTTTTTTGAATCAATATTTTATGGAACATGGCTTTTTATAAACATGCAGTGCTTTTTATTGGGACCTTATTAACAATAATAATAACAACAATTCACATTTGGAAGATGCCTTTGAGAGTATAAAATAGTTTCACACACAATGTCAGATTTGATCGCAACAGTATTATAAGGCTGACTTACCTTTTATTATTCTCCAGTAGCCAATGAGCCAAGAGTTTCACAGAGGTTAAGAGACTTGCCCTGTGCCCACAGCTGGTAATGTCAGAGCCCCATGTTGGAACCTAGACTCCAAATTCAGGGTTCACCCTGTTACTTCAAGCTCTTTGAGACATAGTCTCTACAGTCAAGGAGCTAACAGTTAAATTTAACCAACTTAGTAATTCATCTGAACAAAAGAGCCAGCTCTCGGAGTTTTCCCTAGTGTCCCTACTGAGAAAGTGTTTCTCCCTGGTCTTAAAGTTTCTAAAAGGACTGTGCCAAACACAGGCTTCTGAGGGCATGCATTTGGCTTCAGACATTTGAGTTAGGCTTTGTCATTCGCGTCATTTCCAGGGCTACAGACATTCCCTGCTTAGAATACTGACCCCTCTGCACAAAGTTGTAAAATGTAATAAACCAATTATACAGGAAAAATAAAAATATGAATTGGCAGATATTAACTTAGGATTTTCTCTAGAAAATTTGAATAGATAAAAAATCAGGGTAGAACTTGATCAGGCATGACAAAGTGACTATAAATCTAGAATGTCTGTATCAAGCCACACCTACCTTGCTCCATAAGCAAACACACACATCTCCATCACTGTGGGTGATGAAGCCAGTTTTGTCACAGCTCTAGCTCGTTCTTCTTCAGCCATCTTGCACTTAATTCAGTTTACACTCCTTCTTCACCAAGTGCACCCCGTTAAATAGAGTTATGTAGAATTTAGACTTAGATGTTCCCATTTCACAGCCAAATAACCCTGTTCAAATGCCATCTCTTTTGTGAAATCTCCTTGGATTCCCGTAGGCAAAGTTCATCTTGCTGTGTTGTATTGTGGTTGTTTGTTTTTATCTGTCTCCCCCTGCTTCATAGTGAACAGCATAAGCATTAGAGGACATGTGTTATTCATTACTAAACCCCAGTGCTCTAGGCTAGCAATCCCAAGTTATTTTCATCACATATCCCATCAGTTTAAAAAAAAAAAAAAAAAACAGCATTTTTTTCCATGGATGTTGTGTGTGTATACAGAGAGAGGGGTATGTACAAGAATATGAATTACAAATATCATAGAACATTATAAAAAAAAATAAAAGGATTAAAAAGGACAAAAATAAAGGCAAATGTCATCAGAGGTTCTAATTTTTTTGCCCTCCTGGTGGATAGTCTTGCACATGCCCAGGGCTGCATTTGGAAACTGAAGCCACTGATTTTCACACTTTGGCAGGACACTGTAAATGTTTGTGCAATGGGTCTGTGGAATGAGTCTCTGGCATATCAGGCCCTTCCCCTGACACCAGTCACTTTCTCAATTAGTGAACTGGCTCCAAGTGCTTTCCCAGCTTCTGAGCACCCTGGCTTGGCGAGAGGAGGGCTGGCTGGATGTCAGACACACTGGCTGTTGCAGGGTGCCCTTATACAAGGACAACCCACACGATGTGAGTGAAGGGCTGTGTGATTTGTATGCTGATTCTTTCATTCAGTATGTATCATATTGGCTGTTTACCATCTGCCCATCACAAAGTTAATTTCACCCTTCAACCCAAAAGACGGAGATGGAAATGAGCAGTTCTATTACCATGTGATAACAAAGAAGTTATTGAAAGTGCATTGAGTGCAGAGAGCAATGCCTAAATCTTTTGAAAGTTTTGGAGGAAAGGTTTTAGGAAAATGGCTAGAAAGCTGAATGGGGAATTTATGAAGTAATGAAGGAGGAAGGGAAATTCTAGGCACAGGAATCAGCCCAGGCAAAATCAGGCAGATATATACACAGCATAGCATAATCAACAAACTCCACATAGTGGGTATCCCGGAAGGATAGGAGGGAAAGTGGAAGCAGCAGCTAGGCACGAGGCTGGTGTGTCAGGGCCAGGTCATCAGGGACTTGGTGTGACCTGCTAAGGAGTGAAAACTTTATCCTTTCAGTATGGAAGCCTTTGAAGAATAGTGGGCTGGAAAGTAATGTGAGAGGTAAAGACACTAGAATCAGTGTGCTGGAAAAATTATGCAAGAGGATGGAGGGGTGGCACTGTTACAAAGTCTATATAGCATTTACATTGTATATTTTATTTATTAGCTGTTTTATTGTGAAAGTAACACATGGTAACTGTAGAAAATTTGGGAAACGTAGAAAGAGCATAGCCCATATAGTAGTAAGTACTTAAGTATCTGTAGACTACTCCACCATTCAGAGATGTATACTGGTTTTAAAAAATAGGAATTTACTATGCTTTCTATCATATCCTTTTCACATATTATGACATTAGCCTCTTTCTAAAACCATATCCAGTATCTACATAATATTAATAGAAAGCCTATTCAATAATTCATTTAACCACTCCTCCTTTTGCTAAATTTAGACTGTTTACAAATAGTTAAGACCCTGATTATTTCCTTATGGAACATTTCAAGAAGTAGAATTACTGAATCAAAGTATGTAAATCTTTGTAAGACTCTTGACACACATTGTCAGAATGCATTTGAGACAAATTTGTGCCAATTCCCATTCCTTCTAACAGTTCCAATTTAATCACACCCTCTGCAACATTGTATTTTTTATCTTAATCTATTTGATATACAAAACTTGTTAAGATTGAATGCTTAATCATATTTTTATTGGCTGTGCTTTGTAATTATGGAATTCATTAAAGCAAAATGATTATGTAATGTCATTTTCAGATTTCTTGTGATAATGGGAGGAGACCCGCTGTTGTCTAAATTCAGAACAGGGAATATTTGCTTTAAATGATTTCAAAGCAGATTTTAGATGCTGTGAGGGATACAAAAAGAAGGAAGCCATCATCAGAGCCCTGCCCAAGCTCCAGGTCCATTGCACAAGAAGGACTCACAGGCAAGACTGCTACTAAAGGCACAGCTGCAGGAGGAGCCTGGTTGAAAATATGAACAAGGGCTGGGGAGTGGGGCCAGGGAGAACAGTGTCAGATGGGGATCTGGGAAGGTTTCTGCAGGAAGGTCTTTGGGGTGAGTCTTTCCAATTTCTAACCTCTTCTTGCCATCTTGTGTCAGTGGTCCTCAAAGTGGGGAGACTCAGAATCACCTGGAGAGCTCATTTAAAAATACCTATTTGAGATCTCAGCCAGTGATGGGGATCAGGGGCATCTTCAGACAAGTCCAGGAACACACCTTCTCAACAAGCATCCAGGTACTTCCGAGCCTGCGCTTGAAGACATACAGTCTCACCTGTGTCCACATGCTATTCACAGGGTCAGGAAAGAGGCCATCCTTCTCGAGGATGAACTGTCTCTGTCTATACTCTGCCTCACGCTTACCACCCACCCAGAACTGTACAATGGACCCACTTATTCTCTCCCCTCCTCACATTCTCCGTTGTTCAGTGTTCATCTATCCATCCATTCTTTCATTCTGAGCACTTGTACCAGGTACTAATGGAGTTGGAGGGACAGAAGTACCATCAAAGCGATTAGGATACTTACATCCTCCAATCTGTTGAGTTCTGCCAAAGTAACAGTAATCTGAGAAGGGCCAGAGAATGTTCATGCTTTGCTCATTCCCTTGCTCGTCAAGGCAGATGGTACTGCTTGCCTGTCCACTTCTTGGTCTATAGCCTCTGAGCAAATTAGAACACCTCTGACCAGCCTACATGCCTCCAGCACTAGAAGCAAATGACAGTCTAACAAGGCTGAAAGCTGAATATACAGAGACACACCTTATAATCACTGTGTGTGTGTGTGTGTGTGTGTGTGTGTGTGTGTGTTTTAAGTCTCTGTTAATTTGAAGGCACGAATTTCATGCCATATCAGTACCAGGTTGGTCACCTTACTTCTAACTTCACAAGAAAAAAAAAATTATAATTGGCTTAAACAAAAGGGAGTGTACTAGCTTGTATAACTAGAAGTCTAGACAGGTTTGGGGGTCAGCTTTAGCCCATGGGCTTAAACCCCACTTCCTGTGTATATGAGGAATGACCCTTCCCCCATCTGTGTGGCAACCCATTTCCCAGGGAGGTGGGATGGCTGCAGCCTTCTCCCAAAGCTCTGTCATGACTGAGGAGGTAGGATCTGGCCACCCCAGGAAACCACTCGTATCCCATTGGGCTGAAGTAGGTCACAAGCTCATCCTGAAACAATCCTGGACCAGGGAGTTTAGGATTATTTCTAGTGCACAGGGATCCTCCCCTGGAACACCAAGTCCCCAGAGGGATCTGTTTTTCAAGTATCTTTAGTTCAAAATAATTCTTATCCCAAAATAGCATGGTCTGCCACCCTTTGGAGCTATTTTAGGACTGAGGGTTCCCAGTCTCAGATTCCCAGTAGGTCTCAGGGGAAAAAAAGAAATACAGCTCTTTAGAGTGGAGGCACCAGGTAAAGACAAAATGAGTAAGAGAGTCAAGAGCATTTAAACTAAAAAAAAAAAAAAAAAAAAAGTTACAAAACTCTACAGCCCTCCAGCTAAGATGGGGACTGGGTATAGAGATGGGGGAGGGGCTGGGATACTAGATGGGAGCTCAGTGACTCCAGCTCCAGGGTAAAAAGGCTTCTGTGAGGCCACAGAATGTGGTAATGAAGAACAGGACCTTGGATCCAGGTAACCTGAGTTCAAATCCCACAGCCACTACTTATGTGATTGCCAGGCCTCAGTTTCTTTATCTGTAAAATGGGATGATGAGTCACCACCTCAAAGGGAAAGTGAGAATTAAATGTTAGACTATCTAAAGTGCATGCATGCTAAGTCGCTTCAGTCATGTCCGACTCTTTGCGACCCTATGGACTGTAGCCCACCAGGCTCCTCTGTCCACAGGATTCTCCAGGCAAGAACACTGGGGTAGGTTACCATGCCCTCCTCCAGGGAATCTTCCTGGTCCAGGGATCAAACCCACATCTCCTATATCTTCTGCATTGGCAGGCAGGTTCTGTACCACCAGCACCACCTGTGAAGCCCATCTAAAGTGCAATCCTTAAATTACTTTAGTGCTACTGTTGGAACAATCCTTATCTGGCACATAGTGTATGCTGTGTAACCATCTGTGTGTTACTCTGCCTGGGAACCTATGATACTTGCAGTCTACTCGTGGAGCTTTATGACAGTAGCTATGAACATTTGAAAACACCTACCTTCAAATCAAGGAAGAAATAACTCCAAAGACCCATTTTAAAATTATTGAACGACATATGCATAAGATTCTGTGTAGGGGTGGAGAAAGATAAATCAGATCAGGATCTGCCCTTCCAAGCTCCTAGAGATTACAAACCCTGGACACAAGTAACTCCGATACAAGAGAGCTGACTCCCTTAGGGAAGGTTCAAAAAATCAGAAGGTTGTTCAGTTGAAGCTTTCACTACAAGCTGGAAGAACCAAGAATGACATCAGAGGGGTGGGGGCATCTTGGGACTGAGGAAAAAACGCTTGATCTAAAAAAGAAAAATTACCAAGGTAATAGTTTCATATGTTAGTAATACATACCTGAAGCTAATATATATCTGAACTTCTCACCATCCTTCCCCATGTTATCACATTCAGTTTCATGAGCCTGTATATATTGTGCAAATATACAAAAACCCAAATACTCCTTAATGAAAAGGGGAAGCTTTGCTTTTGTCCTTCTGTGGAAGAGTAACCCCAACAAAGGCTTCTAAGATAAGTCCTGTGCTTTCTGACATGTGCAAAGTAGGTGTTCCAAATACACATCTCTCTTGGGAAATTCATCACATTTCAAATTATACGTGTCTGTTAGAGCATAGATCTGTTCTACCGTCCATGTATTTGTTATTCCTGCTTCTGACACTTCCTTAGGCCCCAAAGAGGTCTTAATCCCTGTCAAATGTTATTATGTTACTGACTTTTATGTAGTCTTGAAAGGGATTGTTTATTTAGTTTCAGTGACTCCTTGTTACTGCCAAATATTATTTCATTTCAGCACAGATGTAAGGGGTCCAATGACTGGAATTATTTTACAGCCCTGACATTGTCGAGAGATGGATACCAGTTTAATTATGGACAGCTGAAAATGATCCAGGAGTCACCTGCTCTGGATATTTATCATCATTAAGAACTTCTCACTAAGCTGTGGTCTGAGCCCTTTCATAACGTTCCAGTTGTGAGACAGGCAGGATGATCTATATGGAACCTAGATCTTCCGTCACCTTGAAATTTATGTAGGGACAGCTTCATATCGCTTGATTATTTTCTTTTCCTCTGCTCAAAGTGAGAAAATATTTTTCAGTCATTCCTCTTCCTTTTCTTTCCTCTTTCTCTGTCTCTCCCCATTGCCGTCTCTCACTACTAACCCTGCTCCTTCCAGCTGTTTTTCCAATTATGCCTCATTGGAAATTATTCATTACTTAAAGAATGTGAGCTGGATAGACTTGACACATAAAGGATCAAGTAATGCAATGAAGTTGGCACTGGGTAAACGCAGGAGGAATGAAGGAGGGAAGAGAGTGGGGGGAACAGAAAGGAAGCGGAGGAGTTGCAGAACACTCGGATCATTCCTCCCTCTAGTTTTAGAAGAAATTAAGAATAGCAGACTTCCTCCTTCTCTCCCCTCTCCCATTATACACTCCCATTATGCACCATGATGAAATCTATTTTTACACCTTTTGCTTTTATCTCCGCTTTCTCTACATGGACCTTGACCTGTCCTTGTCAGAACAGAGAAAGGGTTAAGTGAAAGGCACATCCAGGTTGCCACCATCTGGTAACAGATTAAGGTCCCCTTCTGCCTGCCCAAATGCACATTGCTCCGCTCCTTTTCTCTCTCCCCCAACCTGAACTGAAAGGTCTTCAAGAATTCTAATCCTGCTCTGGATGCAAGCGTAAGAACAGTAAGAGCTCATTTTAGTAAGAGTTTTCTGTGTGTATATCATTCACCTAAGTCTTGCTAGGCCTTTCTGTGCGCTATTGCATTCAACTCTCAGTATAGTCTTGTGAAATAAGCACTGTTCATATCCTCTTTGTGTACATCCGTGGCTCTCAACCAGGGATGGTTTTGTTCCCTGGGGAAATTTGGCAATCTCTGGATATAACTTTGCTTGTCACCATTGGGGTAGCCAGAGGATGTGGAAAAAACAGCCTCCAGTGCACACAAAAACCTCCTGCAGTGAAGAATTACCTGGCAATAGTGCCACCGTTGAGAAACCCGGATGTAGCTTAAAAAGCTGAGGTTTAAAGGCATTAGGGAACTTTTTCAAGGCTACCCAGTGGTACTATTTGAGAAGACTGGAATACAAACGTAGCCTGTGCTTCTCTACTATGCTGCCCATGTGCAGTTGTGGCTTCAGCAGCTGGTTTATCATCCCTTGAACCCAAGGACCTAAATTCCCAACAGGAATCTTTTCCTATGAGAGAATCTCTATATAAGTGGCTCTTTTCAGTTATTTGAAATCACCTGCTCATCCATCCTTTTCATCAAATATTTAGAATCAGTCCCACTTTTCACTTTCACTCACCTTTCACCCACCTTTCACTCTAAACATTGAAAGTTTTGTGAAAAACACACACATATGTACACACTTACACTGGGACAGTATGTCCTCTGACTTTGTCATTTTATAAGTATATATAGCATATATAGGGCTTCCCAGGTGGCTCAGTGGTAAAGTATTCACCTGCCAATGCAGGAGACATGGGTTTGATCCCTGGGTTGGAAAGATCCCCTGGAGTAAGAAACAGCAACCCACTCCAGTATTCTCGCTTGGGAAAATCCCATGGACAAAGGAGCCTGGTGGGCTACAGTCCATAGGTTTGCAAAGAGACAGACACAACTGAGTGAATGAACACTCATATGTGGAAAACACGCATAGCATATATAAGACAAAAGCAGAATACATAAGCAGCAAACTTTGACCTGCCTCTTGAGAAACCTGTATGCAGGTCAGGAAGCAACAGTTAGAACTGGACATGGAACAGCAGACTGGTTCCAAATAGGAAAAGGAGTATGTCAAGGCTGTATATTGTCACCCTGCTTATTTAACTTCTATGCAGAGTACATCATGAGAAACGCTGGGCTGGAAGAAGCACAAGCTGAAATCTAGATTGCCAGGAGAAATATCAATAACCTCAGATATGCAGATGACACCACCCTTATGGCAGAAAGTGAAGAGGAACTCAAAATCCTCTTGATGAAAGTGAAAGAGGAGAGTAAAAAAGTTGGCTTAAAGCTCAACATTCAGAAAACAAAGATCATGGCATCTGGTCCCATCACTTCATGGCAAATAGATGGGGAAACAGTGGAAACAGTGTCAGACTTTATTTTTTGGGGCTCCAAAATCACTGCAGATGGTGATTGCAGCCATGAAATTAAAAGATGCTTACTCCTTGACAGGAAAATTATGACCAACCTAGATGGCATATTAAAAAGCAGAGACATTACTTTGCCAACAAAGGTCTGTCTAGTCAAGGCTATGGTTTTTCCAGTAGTCATGTATGGATGTGAGAGCTGGACTGTGAAGAAAGCTGAGCACTAAAGAATTGATGCTTTTGAACTGTGGTGTTGGAGAAGACTCTTGAGAGTCCCTTGGACTGCAAGGAGATCCAACCAGTCCATTCTAAAGGAGATCAGTCCTGGGTGTTCTTTGGAAGGAATGATGCTGAAGCTGAAACTCCAGTACTTTGGCCACCTCATGCGAAGAGTTGGCTCATTGGAAAAGACTCTGATGCTGAGAGGGATTGAGGGCAGGAGGAGAAGGGGACGACAGAGGATGAGATGGCTGGATGGCATCACCGAATCAATGGACATGAGTTTGAGTGAACTCCAGGAGATGGTGATCGACAGGGAGGCCTGGCGTGCTGCGATTCATGGGCTCACAAAGAGTCGGACACAACTAAGCGACTGAACTGAACTGAAACTTTGAAGATGGCACATAAAGTTACAGTTTACTTTGATGAAAATATAGATATATATTCTGACATGTGTTGTTGATAAACATAAGAACTTGTGTTCTGCAGGATAATTAGCTAGAAATGGTAAATAATCAACAGTATTACTTTTAAGGTGCCAATTAAAGATGTTAGTTTTCTCTTGTTACCAATTCTTCATATCTGCTGTCTCAGTTTTGCCAGTGTTTTTACAAACTATCTTTTAATGGTCTTGACCATCCCCAAAGGCAGCTGAACACATAAGCACACATACTTGTGCAGACATGCATATACACATACACAGACATGCCCACGGATACATTCAGGCACAGGTACATGCATACACACACCACATGTGCACACACACGGAGACGCAATCACACACAGACAAGTCCCAGGTCTTACTTCCCAGAGCAGTTTCCTTGCCTGTATTCTTCCCCACAGCACAGAGCTGCTGCCTTGCTGGTTTTCTGCCCCACCCACCCTCTCATCCTCTCAGATGCTCCTCCTCTGACCCTGCTCCCAAGGTTATTTCCATTTTCCCTGCACAGTTCTTCCCCTGCAGACCTAGTCATGGAGTGTAAGAACTCTAGGCAGTGAAACGTGAGGTGGGTGCAGGAGAAGCTAGTCATGGCCGGAAGGCTGCTGTCACACTGCGGTCTTCTGGGGGCACAAAAGCGAAACTATATTCATCTTCAGAGTCAGCCTCAGGCATTTCAGGCTTTCAGGTGAAAGATAGTAGTCACCTCCCACCCTAAATTCTCAGTTGTCACACCTATTACTTATTGCTTGAAATTATATCATCAGTTGCTAGTCCCTTTCATTCTATAACTAAAGGATAAAACCTTATAATACAGCTTACACACTGGTATAGTAAAATTCATTCAGAGTGAGTTACTAAGTTAAATCTTTTCTGTTGTAGTGGCAGGAGTGATTTAGACAGCAAAAAAGCACTCTGTATCTTTCTAAATTATGCCTCAGGCAAGTCCCGTTTATCCTCACCTGTTCAAGGGCGTATTTCTTAAATGAGCAGAAAAAAATATCTTAGCCTGGAAGTCATAAATTTCCATTACCTTTCACTGGGTACTATCTGAGTGTACCATTATATTTAATAATGCATATGAGTATTCCTACATTAATCAACTTTGCCAAGTATGGTGCCATAAGAATATCTTTTCTTTCAGTTTTAAGGGTAAAATCAAAGGGACAAAGTGGTCGGATGATTAAATAAACATTATTTTATTTATTGAAGTATAGTTGATTTACAATATTGTATTAGTTTCAGGTGTACAGTAAAGTGATTCAGTTATACATATATATATATAATTTTCTAGTGTAGGTCATAATAATGTTAAATATATTTCCCTGTGCTTATACAATAAATCCTTGTTGTCTTAAATAATCATAATTTTAAATGAAATAGTAATTTTTCCACTTTTTATTGCAGCACAGACATGTCCTGACCAAAACAGAAGCCCCGAGTTACATGTGGCTATTTACATTTTAGTTTTAAATAAAATTAAAAATTCAGTTCCTCAGTCACACTGCTGCTGCTAAGTCGCTTCAGTCGTGTCTGACTCTGTGTGAACCCAGAGATGGCAGCCCACCAAGCTCCCCCATCCCTGGGATTCTCCAGGCAAGAACACTGGAGTGGGTTGCCATTTCCTTCTCCAATGCATGAAAGTGAAAAGTGAAAATGAAGTCGCTCAGTCATGTCCGACTCATAGCGACCCTATGGACTGCAGCCTACCAGGTTCCTCTGTCCAAGGGATTTTCCAGACAAGAGTACTGGAGTGGGGTGCCATCGTCTTCTCCGCTCAGTCACACTAGCAATATTCAAGTGCTCAATAACAGTCAGTGGCTGGTGGCTCCCCTGTCGTACAGTACAGATAAAGAACCTTTCCACAATCACAGACCTGTCAGCATGAATATGGACAAAAGTTGGAGAATATCCAGTTAACAGGGCCCGTGTGGGAGCATATCCTTTCATACAGTGGTGAAAACAAGAATGCTGCTAACTTTTCAGAGGTCAATTTGGAAGTATCAATAAATATTTAAAATATACATGAGCTTAATAGAAAAAAAAAACAAAAAACCCTGAAATTACCAAAATGTCCATCAGTTGGGAACTGATTAAGTAAATGACCAAACACCCATACAATAGAGGTTTACGCCAATAATTTAAAAATGCATATGCGAACAATATATGTCAGCCTAGAAAGCTGTCCTGGCTACCTGTGGATGTAAAAACACAAACCACCTGACAATATTAAAGTGTGATACTATTTGTATTAAAATATAAAAAGATGTATGTCTATATTTGCATAGGAAATTATTTTAAGACAAGAATTGGTCAATGGAATGGAGGAGATTGGGGAAGCATGTTTTTCATGTTTTTCCCACTGTATGTCCTTCTGGTACTGTTTGGACTTCGTACCATGATAAGGAAGTGTTATACTTAGTCATGTATTAAAGAAATGAGAGAAACAAGAGAATGTGATACCAAATGAATGAATGAATGAAAAAACAAATGAACAAATAAAATTAGCATGTTAAAGACGTATTTGCTCAGCCCTGGGCTAGTCTGGACTGAGTCAGGTTTATGGATTCTGTTCCTGTTTGCTGAGGTCTTTTACATCTCCAAACCAACCCTAAATCACTGATGCAGGAATAATGGGTTAAATGTGAAATCATGTCTTATGCATTTTTACAGCTACTCTAACAAATACCACGGACACTCAAAGAAGACCCAGAAACCAAGAGATTTTTAGGAGAAAGGGTGACTATTTGGAACTCTTGCAGGGAAAGTCTTCCCTCACCTTATGCCCCTCTCATCACCCCTCCCTTCTCTGCCAACATAAGCACCTTTCCCTCTTCCCCACCACCTCCTTCCCATGGCTTGCTCCAGGCAAGAGAAATGCAGATCCAAAGTCTTACCCTTCCTTAGAACTCACCTGGATTGAACATGCAGCAAGTTAAGCTACAATGCAAGCTGTTCCATAAGCACACCAGGGAAGCCAGGCAGCAGATCTGCAGACCCCATAGAAGTCCTATCTATCTATCTATCATCTATACACACATACATTTGCACACATGCATACATTCAGTTCCCCTGGGAACCTTTGGAGCAGTTCTAAGTGTTGTCCAGACTGATGCCGTGCTTACTACTAATGTGGGGAGGATCCTCAGGGCGGGATGAAGAGCGGGGGAGAGGGCTGTAGGTGGGCCTGATCCCCAGGCAAGCAAAGAATTTGGCTCATTTGGTGTGTTTTTGTTGGATCAGATCATTAGACAGTAAATACGACATAAATCTTTGAGGCAGGCCAGTGATATAGAGTGAAATGCTTTTATTTCTTAGTGTGCTCAGAATCACAAACTTCCTAGAAGACAAAGGGCATCTACCTTCAAAATCAGACCTTCACACAGTAAAACACAGATGTGTCTTCCTGCCTCAGCTGCACTCTTTGAAGCTAAATTTCCTCCACTAGACTTTTCCAGAACTGAGCACCTCGGGTACCTTGACCTGGACATCCCCCACAGCCCTGGCAGGCCCCGTGGCCTGGCCTGAGTAGGTCTAGCAGACACACACAGGCCTTGTCTGGCAGCAGTTTTTCTCTATTTAACAAGTCTCACTTGCCCGTAAGACTCATTATTTTAAGTTTCTGACTCATGTCAGGATCATTTGTTTGGTATTTTGACTTGATGAGTACCCAGGTTTCAACCCACTTAGGACTTTTTCTGCCTAGTTCTGGAAACGGGATTTTGTCTAATTACACCACAGCTCTGATCAGCTCACTGTGCCATTTTTCTCTTATATCCCTCATCCTCCCAAGACCTACAGCCCTTGCCATCTTACCTCCCCAACACACACACACACACAGAGACGTACAGAAATATACACACAGAGATACACAGATATACATACAGAGAGACACACAGATACACACACACACACATTGACTAAATACTGGACAAGTGTTAGTCATTCAGTTTTGTCTGACTCTTTGCTACCCCGTGGTCTGTCCACAGAATTCTGCAGGCAAGAATGCTAGAGTGGGTTGCCATTCCATTCTCCAGGGAATCTTCCCAACCCAGGGGTTGAACTGAGGTCTCCCGAATTGCAGGCAGATTCTTCACCATCTGAGCTACCAGGGAAGCCCAGATACTAGACAAGAAATTCTTAAAATTCTGAAAGGTTGACATTTTGATTACTACTTCAGTTACTACAAGTGAGGCAAGAAAGGGAAGCTTTTCTCAAACATTACTCGAGAAACTGCACCACCTTTTAAAATCTACATCTTCTGCACATATATTTTTCTTCCTTCAAAGACGTACCCTTCAGACAAAGATTTCTAAGGATTTGTTTTTCATCTGAGATCCAGTTCCTGGTGGGTGGAAGTGTGAACTGTGGGGTGTGAGAAGAAAGACTTTTCAGTAGAAATTCATTTATAAATAATTTTCTGTTTCTACCTCTCCCGGGGATGACCCACGTACCATAAACATTTTCAGTCTAAGATTTTTTTCAGAAGAGACTTTCAGTTACTTTAATTACCCCCAGGAGTCACATCATCATTCCCTTTGGGGGAAGCACAGAAAGACAGTGGCACATGTGGGAGTCACATCTCTTTCAGAAAGGACAAGCTTGCTGATTGCTCATGAGGCCACGTGCACTGCCGTGTCCCTCTCCAGGAGTGTGGGCGTCAGCATTGAGTCTCCCTCAGACTGGGCCTGTTCAGGGAGGAGGACGCGTCCTTGGGACTCGCCCTGCCACTGCTCTGATGGGCTCTGTGTCCGTGAGAACCCGGGTGCCCTGCAGCTCCTCATCTCCCCATTTCACAGGAGGATATCATTCTTATTCTGAGGCTTTGCCAGCTTTTTGTTTTAAATCCAGCTTTCTACAGACAGTTTTTTGATGAACCAGAAATAACATTTATGGCCTGAAAAATACCTTTCTCTTGGGAAGTTTTGTTGTGCTTTGAGTACATTTTAACACCGTGAGGTAACATTCATAGGGACATGGGGATAAAAAGCAATTCCAGAGACATCCCATCCATCACTGTGACGCCAGGCAGGCTTCATCCACACCACCCCAGACGTAGGTAAATATCCTGTTTTCACAGATCATCAGGAAAAGAGACCCAGGCCAGTGTTGACTTCCCTTCAACACTGTCATTATATTTGTATCACAGGGAAACACCCCATGCTAGACTGCTCTGAGCCTTACAAACTCAGAGTTGTATATTTTGAACCAGATGTCACAAAGAAGCCTGATTGTCGGCACACTGTTTAGCTGGTATTGAAACATACCATTTCAAACCAGATACACCTACCCTTGAGACTGGAACCAATCGGACTGCTTTCATTTTATGTGTAACTAACTGTCCAACCCCTCAGGATTCCCTTGTCTCTCCAGTCTGGTCATCATTAAATGGTGAGATTCTGCAGGTGTACCCTTATGTTTTCCAGCTCCCAGAAATCACAGCCATTATGTCCCTTTCCCTAAATCGTGTTAGCAGGAGCAGAACTGCCATAAAAAGCAAAGAGCTCTGTTTCACGGAGGGTGTTTGCTTAGACACACGCAAAGCTTTCTGACATTTGGTCTGTTCCGTTGGTTTTTGGAAACAGCAGCTTTAAAGGAGTCCTCCCCCTGGCTTTCCCCTCCTGCGATGCAAGGCAGGAAACCCCGACGTGGTCTCCAGGCGGTCCAGTTACATTTTGGCTTATGATAATCCACAGGGCCATCTGCAGTTAGAAGCAAAATAGCCATCTCCCTTCCTTTCAGCTATTTCCCTTGGCAAAGTGAAAAGTCCTAAGGAACCGGATCGGTCAGGAAAGCCCTGACCAAGGACTGGTATGAACCTCAGACAAGACGCAGCCTGATGAGATGCAGTGTGCGCCGTCATTGTCTGAGACGGGAGGCTCTGAAATTGACACCATATGCGCCCTGAGGAGTAATTGCTCCAAGGGGGGAGAAAAGCAACATGTCAGAACATTTTAGTAACACCTAATTCATCCCGAGGTTATAAATAAACCTGATGCTTGCTTAAAAACAAAAGTCGAGAAACACTTTGACTAGATTACGTTTGTGACAGTGCTTCCGGCCGCGGTGAACTTTATTAGGGAGACAACATGAAGAAAGAGAAACACGTAACAACTTTTTATGGTATATTTTACATGATTTTATTTTTTTTGCAGTAAATAAAGTGGTTATAGGGCTCCAAGGAAAAGGGCCCAGATGTTAGAGTTGTGTGAAATTTAGGGGAAACAAGCTGTAAAAAGCATAGTTATAAAACAGGCTGTCAGTGCCACACATCTGGACAATACAGCTGTATGTTCCTAGTGGCTGTCGTCACCCAAAGAAAACTCAATAACCTTATTTCACCCCAATTAGGCTGCATACCAACAGGATCAACATTAAATTGCAAGGGACTGGGGGTAGGGGAGCAACATTCGCATGGCGCCTCTGTGTCAAACAGCTTTTATCTTTCATTTGACTTTGGTCACCAAGAAATAAAAGACCGCTAACATAGCCATTTCCATTATTATAAAACCCTACTTAATTTATAGCGTCCTAATAAGTCAAGGTTTGACAGTTTGGGCTATTGGCTGTGCCAAACAATAGACTTTCTGTAGCATGAAACTGACCCGTCGGTCATCCTGACACGGAGCCCCGCCTGTCTTTCCTCCACCCCTCTTTGGGAGTCTGAGTCTAGCATCATCATGGGAAGCCCTTATTGGAAAAAGTTCCTTTTCAGACAACCCAATATATTTAGAGTAGAGGGTAAATGCCTCGCTTTATGGCATTGGGGCATTTTCCCCTAATTATTTTGGCCAGCACTGAGGCACCTTTGCAGTAAGACAAATATTACAAAATTCAGAATACCATTTTGTCTTTTCATCACTGACAGACATGCCAAAGGTTATAAAATGCCACTTTCCTAATAATTGTGTTTCTTCATAGGTGTTAACGGCAGCAAAAGCAATTATGGACAGCGGAGAGAAATTAACCTTACCACTGATAGGGAAACTCTTGAAATTTCAGCTTCTTCAGATTAAGTTAAAAGACCAGCAGCGACGGGAAAGCGAGAAGAAGGTACTGGGCGGGCAATGGTGGGTTTTCTAAACCCAGCAAGAGTGATTGAGCTGCAGCCAGGTTCTCTGGGGCACTTCCTCTCTCCGTAAGCCTGCCACGAAGTGTTACCTAGCACATTTAACTGTCACCTCAACTTTGCAGGGGAAAAGTCTATCCAAAGAGCTAGTGGAGGAATTACATTTTCTCAAAGACAAACCCATTAAAAGTAAGTTCCCCTGAAATGCGACAATATTCCAGGGCATGTGGCTGAGGTCGTTTTTATGGTAGTCTGTTTATATGCTAGGAACAAATTAAGGAACCAGAGGACAGACACGGAGTCAGGAGAATATAAAAAGGTGAGAAACCCCCGCAAAGTCAGGGTCTAACTATTTTAAATATTTTACATGATATTCAATAGAGTACTTATTAAAATAATAGGCTACATCTGTACCTTCCTAATAATCTAAATATTTCAGCAGCAAACCATCACTTCTACTCCCATATTATGTACCTGATTATTTCTTCACATATAGATTTTTCATTTGCATATGATGTCAATCTGTGTGTTTTCCAAAGATTTGTGTTTTTCATCTGAAAAAAATATATTTTAAAGTCCTTTTGGCAAAGTGATGCCAGTTGCAAACCCATTTGCTATTTAACCTTTGTCAAAATGAGAGATGTTTTTCTTATTTTCCAAATTATGCTGAAATATTTTTAGAAAGTCAAATGCTTCTGTTTGCACATGTGTAATAAGTATGTGTGCATTTGTTTGTATGAAATGCATTTATAAGTAAATTGTTTCTTTATGCCTCTAAATGGGAGAGGCAAAACGAAGTCACGGAAGAAAAAAAGAGAAAAGTGAACACATTCCAATAATACCTACTTCCTCTTTGTAAGACCACCCGCCTCCCCAAATTTGGCTTTCCTATTTGCCCTGAACTCTTGACGGGATAATCACAGAAAAAAAAAAAAAATAATACCACCTTATATTTGTAATAAAGGGCTTTATGCTTTTCAAGGAGATTCCCTATTTAGCCTCTTACTAGGGTGATATATATTGTTCTCAGAAAAATTCTACTTATATGGACACAGTTGATGGTACAGTTTTCCATCTATATGAAGCTCTTTCTATCGGGTACAGGAGATTTGTACCTCAAGCAATACTCAGGGAACTCAGGGATGTTAAGACTTGGCAGAATAAAAATTGGAAACTTTGAAACTAATATAGAAACAGCTTTTCTTGCCTTTTTAAAATTCCAGTGTCACATGGGAATCTGAATTATAAAAAGTAGACTCTGAGTCCTCCGAAAATTCTTACACCTTCTGTTAGCTTTGTGCTTTCCCACAGCACCTACAAATGTAAGTTACTTGCTGAGTGTCGATTTTCTTGTTTACTACCTGTTTTAAGTCAGTAGTTGTGATAGGAGTAGGTTTTAGATTTCAGTTAACAAATTTTAAGTAACAATAAATGGGATATCCTGGAAGCCGAGGAAGTTTTTAAAGCTAACAGTATAAAATTATTTCTGCACTGTTATTTCTTTGAAATGTGAACAAAATAATAATGCAGTTATGAAATTCTTTTTTTTTAAAGTATAATTTCCATTTTATTGTCTTTTCAGAGAAACCAATATTTCTTCAGTCTTTAAGGACTTGGATCCTTACATGGGCTTTGGTGGAGGACGTGGGGCAGCACCCGCAGGTCTAAATCGGGGTGGAGGTGTTTGGTCCTTACGGGCTTCCTATGAAATTCTTAAGATACAGAAATAATCTTTTTGTTGAAAATTTAAGAGTCTTAAGGAATTTTAGATTTATAAAAATAAGAAAGTAATAGATGCATAAGAGAACTCTTTGAGCAATTAAGAGACAACAATTACATAATCTAATCGCTATCTTCATTAGATTGGATTCCCAAAACATCAACCCCAAAATCTCTGAGTTGAAAACACACAAGCCAGTGCCAAATAAATGGATGAAAACTGAAAGGAAGGGAGTACTCTCCAGAAAAGTTATCTCAGTGAAGGCAAGACTAAGGGAGTTGTTAGAGGGGTGATATAATCTATGTTCATTTCAACAGTGCTGCCCAGCAGGTCACTTAAAACAATTGAGGTTAATGCTTGTCAGCCAGGGAATTGAGCAGATAGCAAAATAAGTATAAAGCATGAAAACTGACGCTACGTTGTGGATTAGAAAATGAAAAAAAGAAAAGAGGACTTTATCCAGTTTCTTCTTTCTGAACCCCTGGTGAGATTCTGAGGTTCCTGCAAGGAGTGACTCTCTCTTTAGCTTTTTAACATCAACATGATAGATAGATAGATAGTTTCTTTCTCTCAAATACTAGTTATATGTTTACACTTGTACAACCCAGAGTGTTTTGTTTCTTCTTTGTTGAATCTTTGGAATTGCATTTTTTAAAACAAATGCTTGACAATTATTCATAGCAGTAGTTATAGAAAATACTAGGGAGACTATGTGGACAAAAAAAAGTAATATAATTAGGTCCCTGTCCCTTTTCTCCAGTGGAAAAAAATGTAATGTACACTACATATTTGATTCTGTCTTAACCATCTATGCTTAATAATATAGTTCCAATAGCCAGATACAGTAAAAATATCATTATTTTAGATTCCACTAATTTTAATCATTTATAATACTTCAGACTATGCTTAACATTGCATTTTCTTTGTCTATGAAGAAAGTATGCTGGATAATTAATATTATAAAAAATAATACAAGGAAGATATTTCTTAGAAGAACAGTTTAGAACCCTTTAGCATGTGAATCTCTAGGAGACAAATTCCTGGCTCTAATTGTAGTAAGTTGAATATACTTTGAAACTTTTATCTGTTTGGAAACATCTTGTTGGTTATTTCCAAACATACATATCATGAAGAAAATATACTTTATTTCTAGAAATGTATTTTAACATTTCAGAACTTCTGAATATTATTCTTTCATATAATTAATCCCAAATTAGATTTTATTTTATCTTAAAATCTGAATAGGAGGATGTTTTGCTTGAAATTGAATTTTCCTAGCACACATCATTATCTGAACATTTATTGTGCATTTTTAGTTATATCATTATCAATTTGTTGTTAATTGTTAATTTAACAAATATTTATGGAAACAAGCATTTAGAGAAACAATCTACAGGGACGTATATTTTCATAAGGTTCATTATAATTTTAAAATAATTGATTGGTTTCTATTCTGAACCAGGTTTTAATTTAGTCATTATCTGAATATTACAATATTATTCACAATTTTACTTCTTTTTAATTACAACTTTTAGGTTATATATTAATTATAAACATTTTAAAAGCCAAAACACTTCATTGTGAATCAAAATATTTAAAATATATTGAGAATTCAGCTAAAAGAAAACATTTAATCATGGAAAAAATTTAAATGACTATAAAACAAACAAAAAAATTAACTAATTTAAATAATCAGCCAAACTAAATGTAGTCTGTACATCTGAGCTGAGTCAGAACCTTTGGATAAGTTTTGGGGAAAGATCCAAATATATTCTAACTGTGCTTTTAAGTTGTGAATTCAAATAACCAGTCCATATTTTCTTAGATATTTTTTGGCATATCTTTTATATAAAAGCAGAGCAGTTCTTTCTCTTTCTGACTTATCTACTTAATACAAGTTGCCTTATTTTTCGATGTCCTAGAACTGAAGAGAAGGAAGACATGCAGTTAAGAATATGGACAGCTGGTATTGGTAAACTTTTCTTAAAATAACTCAAAATTAAAAGCACCTAAATTTGATAAGATATCATGATGAAGCCCCAACAGCCCAGAACCTGCTCCAAAGGACTGACAAAGAGAAATTAGGATAACTTTCATTGACGTTTTCCAGCTTACTCCAGTTAAAACCCCGAAACACTGGAAACCAGCCAATGTAATGCCATTTTGTATGTGTGTTTTGTTTTAAAAGAAAGGCCATAGGGACATACCAGGAAATTACAGGCTGGTTAGTTTTGATTCAGTTGTGGTTAAAATCTTCAGAAACTATTTTAAGAAATCAAACAGAGGAAGAGCAGAAACTCAGTTTAGAGGGACCCGTGTGGTTTCCGGAAAGGAATAACTTGCCTCACTAACTGCGTGGAATTCTTTGAGGCTGGGTAATCGAAATGAGGATACTACCAACAGAACTGTTGGATCTGAAGAGCTACAAAATTCAGTGATTCGGGGTAAATCATGTATGATTCCTTGGTGGTTTATCTGTAAACTAGAGCAGCGCTTTCCTAATTGGGATGCTATTAATTAATGAAACCTTTTACAGACTTTGGGGAAAATGTAAAGAAATATACATATTTAAAATAGAAGAGTACTTTGAAATACAAATAGCTACTGTTACAGGAGCTAATAACAGTAATTAGCTACTATTATTGTCTGCTTGGCACTATACTTAAGCTGTTTACATTCATTACATCATTTAATCCTTTAAATGACTCTATGAGGTACAGAGTATTATTCTCAATTTGCAGATGGCAAAACTGAGGGTGTGAAAAGTTAAGTAAATTTCCAGTGGCTGAACGGAGATGGATCTGGGATTTATATCCAGAACTGTCAGACTCTAAGATCATGTTCTTAACCACTGTACAAACCCCTTCTGTGTCTCAATAATTATGCAAAATAGAACTTTTGGCTGGCAATCAGTAGAGAACTTCCCAGAAATGCCTCATTATAGGAACAAATGACTACTCAGTGGGATCTACCAACTTGCTAATTACACTGCATACAAGTGGTAAAAAAATCCCACCTGCCAATGCAGAAGACATAAGAAACACAGATTCGATCTCTGGGTCGGGAAGATCCCCTGGCGCAACAACCCACTCCAGTATTCTTGCCTGGAGAATCCCATGGACAGAGTAGCCTGGCAAACTACGGTCCATAGGCTCGCATAGAGTCGGACACAACTGAAGCGACTTAGCACGCATGCACAACATTCTGAGGTTAAGTGGGGGAACTGCTCAAAGAAACTGCCAGTTCCCAAGGGAATCCTGACTTCTTATCCAATCTCACCACCCACTCAGCAACCCTGCCCAGAAATGAGCTTGTCTCTGGGGGAATCTCTTAGAACTAGATTTACTGGGATTCCTCCAAACATCCTCAGCCCTTCTCTCTTCCCTTCTGGATGTAGGATAGCATTGGCCGAATCACAAAGGATCCTGCAGGAGACAGACATCAGATAGACATCAGACCTAGACCTACCCACCACCACCACCACCACCACACAGACATGGCTATGAACTGATTCTGTGGGTGAAGAATTGCACCCTGAAGATGGCACTATGGCACCCCAGTTGAGATTGACTTTGTGCAATCTCTAGATTGTATCATTTGGTCAAGTGAACGCAGGACAATTGTAGGCTTACCTTTCCTACACCTCAGCAGTTCTCTAGGAAAGCAAGGTCCTGACTCAATCCCATGCATTGTCTTTTCTGTTTGGCAGGCATGCAGGGAGGGCAGAGAAATAGAAACTATAGGAAAGGAATAACAAAATGTTCATAACGCCACAACCCTATTACAACTAATGTTAACATTTTGGTATATTTGCTTTGTTTCTTTCTATGGATGTGTTTCTTTACACAGCTGTAATATTTTAAAAGATTTTTAATCCAGTTTTTTTTTTATTTTTTTTTTTTAATTTAATTTAATTTTATTTTTAAACCTGAAACACTGTATTAGTTTTGCCAAACATCAAAATGAATCCACCACAGGTATACATACGCTCCCCATTATTTCAATGAAAATATACCATAATTTTTTCTCATTACCACAGCATCCACACCTACCATTGTTATTGGCGAGGTGACATTCTATTGAGTACCATACTTAAAATTCCTTTATTGTTCATCATCTCCATTATTTCTTATTCTTTCATAATAAACAATGTCATGATGAACAATCTTATCTTGTAAAATTCTTCATATTTTGAATAATTTCCTTAGTATAGGTTCATATGTGTATTAGTTGCTTAGTTGTGTCCAACTCTTTGTGACCCAATGAACTATAGCCTGCCAGACTCCTCTGTCCATGGGATTTCCCAGGCAATAATACTGGAGTGGGTGGCCATTTGCTTCTCCAGGGGATCCTCCCAACCCAGGGATCGAACTCAGATCTCCTGCATTGCAGGCAGATTCTTTACCATCTGAGCTATCAGGGCAGCCCCAGCCTAGGTTTATAGATATGGATTAATTGAGCCACCAAATGTTCCCACAACCTTGTGTCTCCAGAGTAACCATTTACTAGAACCATTTAGTCCCAAGTTCTCCATTAAAAGAAATCACAAATAATGCCCTGTTCAAATTAACTCTGTGTTCGCTTTTTAAAGATGGAGGAGTTTCATGAAAACAAATCTCTTTAATATTGTTTAATCTGTTTCTTTCAAACTTATTTGACACCATACATTTCTTTCAGTCCGTCTTGTCCTCCCATCATCTGTGGTCAATAGATTGTTTACGAGATGTGTAGAATGATGTTTTGAAAGAGAATTGAGTAGCACTCTGAAGATAAATCCTGCTTCTCAGAAGTCACGTGATAATGGAGTGACTTAGTCACTTAACTTCTATGACATCTTTTCTTATCTATATCCTTAATAATATTACCTTGAGAATCTTATGATAGAACATATATTGAACACAAATTATACACAAATATGTAGGTGTAAGAGTAAGATGAAGTATCCCCAGGTGGCACTAGTGGTAAAGAACCCGCCTGCCAATGCTGGAGACCTAAGAGACGTGGGTTTGATCCCTGGGTCAGGAAGATCTGCTGGAGGAAGGCATGGCAGCCCACTCCAGTATTCTTCCCTGGAGAATCCCATGGACAGAGGAGCCTGGTGGGCTATAGTCCACAGGGTCGCAAGAAGTCGGACACAACTAAAGCAATGTAGCACGCACACCCAAGATGAAGTATAGATATTTACCATCAGTCCCACTGACTTTTACCATTTCCCTCCCTTCTATTGTGAAAAACAACAGAATGAATACCCATAAAAGTATTTGAATTTTGGTATTAAGAAATCATTTAGAAATAAAATATAGTCTAAAATACTTTCGAAGTGTCAAATAACTAGTCTGCCCAATTCTAAAGAAGGAGAATTTTGTATTTTAACCTTTAAAAAGTGAGAATAACAAGATTAAGGATTCTAGGTGGGTGTCATTTAATACTCAGCTGAGTATGTGAAACCCAAAGACTCTTTTTTTGGTTATTGCTAAGACAAGAGCCCCGCATCTGCTAAGTAGCTTAACTGGTAAGAGACCTCTGTGCCTGTCCAAGATCTTCTCACCACAGGAGGCATCCAGATGCCTTTTGGAACCACTGCATTTTAAAGAAAATGTACTCTGTAACAAACCTGATTCTCCCTTCATATGCAGGGGAACCTTGTGTTCCCCTCACATTGTAGAAAGAGGGGCTATTGAATACACCCCCTCCTGAATTTTTTGTCTTAAATTGGCAAGGGTTTCCTCTGAGTTTTTCAAGTTGTAAGGAGATGACCATAGAATGGAACATGCATGTCATGTTATTCAGAAGCAAGAAAGCCAGAAGAGGTTGGTGCAAACAAGTTTTAGCTTATGATTTAGGAGGGGGCTCAGCAAACCTGGTTTACTTCTCCCCACTCCTGCCCTCAGATCCAAAGATATAAACCCATAGTGGGGAGGGGCTTATTCAGAATGAAGAAAAGAAAGGGAAAGGGAAGGTATAGATAGGAGGTAATTTTCCTGTGATTAGGGCTTGGTGGAAGAGGATGAACTTTTTAACCAAAGTAGATTCCTAGGGGGCAAGTAGTCAATCATTGTTCAGAAAAAGAGACAAAGGGACTGCCATGGTTCAGCTCAGGTGTGGAGGGAAGGAGATACAGACAGGACACAGGAGAGGAGCAATTAGACCATCACTAGAGTCAGCCAGGGGGAGCAGTGGGGACTGAGTAGGGCAAAGCACATGTTAGAAATGTACTGAGGATTTCCTGCCTCCCTCTGACACCTCAGAAAGACCCAGGTGTTTTCACTTGCTTCTGTTCTTTACCAATTAGTGTCTGCACACCAGAAAAGCGTGTATAGAGTTACTATGAGAAATATTTTACATAGAAATACTGTTTGATATTTTATCAATTAAAGGTACATCATTGTTAAATGGAAAATGCAGAGCTTGTGTAGAGGTGACAGTATGATTACATTAAAATGACGCCAAAACATAATTTGAAAAAAGGCATTAATAGCTTGTTTACCCATCTTCTCTGGATGGTGGAACTGTGAATTTTTTTGGTAAATCCTCAATTTTTTCCTAATTTTTCAATTATGATTATTTTTATGATTTAAAAATGTTACATAAGGAAGTAAATCAGGAAGAATTTTTTTGTGAAAGGAGGGAGGTCATTTCAGTGTTAATGGAAATAAGTTTAAAAGATGCTTGTCTCCAGGGTATCAAGTTTGGCCTTGCTAAGGGAAGACATTCCCTGGTGGCTCAGATGGTAAAGAATCCACCTGTAATGCAGGAGTCTTGGGTTCAATCCCTGGGTCGGGAAGATGCCTTGGAGAAGGAAATGGCTACCCACTCCATATTTTTGCCTGGGAAATCCCATGGACAGAGGAATCTGGCAGGCTACAGTCCATTTTGTTGCAGAAGAGTTGGACACAACTTGGTGACTAAACAACAACAACGGTCTTATTGAGACACAAATGACCACCACACTCAGAAAGTGATTTTGGAATGATGGAATATTGATGCATGTATAAAGGTCAATGAAAGAAATGAAGGTGAACTTCAGAATAATTTAACCCAAAACAGTTTCTTCGTTTCTGAAGATCACCCTGTGATTTTATTTGAAATGATGGTTGTAGAAGTTTCTGGAAGATTTTGTTGGCCAACTTGGGACTTTTCTGTGATGAGCCTAGCTGTCCACCTCAGAGCTGCACAGAAGTTTTTCACTCTAGTGGACTCACCATGATCAGAGGCATGGTTACGAGAGCGTGCACAAGTTTTACCAACACCTCTGAGTTAATTGGACTCTGTGCCACTGATCTGGGCTCTGGTTCTGTTTTAAATGAGCAGTCTCAAAATTTCTAATAAACTCTCCACACTGGTGGAGAGTGAGCTTTCTTCCCCACTTTCTGAGATGACTCACATTATCTTCTCTAGTGAAACCTCCTATCTCATACCTGCCCATCCTGAGTTGATAACTTTGCCTCATCCTTCGCTTGAAAACATTGAAACATTCCCTCAACACATCAAGACCTCTCTCTTCCTTGTACCCACACCCAGCCACCCATCCCATCTTTGCTCCTTTTATTAAACTAAGAAATTGCCTTTCTTCCTATCAAAGTCCAGTTATTGACACATTCTCTTGATCTTACCCTATCTTGCTTCCTCAAGGAGTCTCCCCAGTGACTTCAATGTCTCCCTCTCTGCTGGAGCATCCCATCAGCCTGCAAACACAACATCTCCTGATTTTACATATGTACATATTAATATATACACACATAGCTTTATATTATACTCCTCTCCTGCCCACTCATCCATTGAACAATCTCAGAGCTCCAGTTTCCCTTCACAAACTAACTTCTTTTTTAACGGTTTTCCCTTTTTATTTTTCTTTTTGTAATACATTTAGATTAGTTGTATGCTTTACTTTTTTAATGGAGTATAGTTGATTTACAATGCTGTGTTAACGTCTGCTATATAGCAAATTGATTCAGTTTTACATATATATGCATTTTAAAATATTCTTTTCCATTATGACTTATTACAGGATATTGAATATAGTTCTCTGTGCTATACAGTAGGACCTTGTTATTTATGCATTCTATATATACTAGTTTACATCTGCTAACCCCAACCTCTTGCTCAATCCCTACCCCCGTTCCCTCCCCCTTAGCAATCACAAGTCAATCCTCTATGTCTGTGAGTGTGTTTCTCTTTCATAGATAGGTTCATTTGTGTCATATTTTAGATTCCACATATAAGTAATATATAGTATTTGGCTTATCTATTTGATTTTCTTCACTTAGTATGATAATCCCTAGGTACTTCCATGTTGCTACAATGGCATCAAATCAGATCAGTCGCTCAGTCGTGTCCGACTCTTTGTGACCCCATGAATCGCAGCACGCCAGGCCTCCCTGTCCATCACCAACTCCTGGAGTTCACCCAGACTCACGTCCATCGAGTCAGTGATGCCATCCAGCCATCTCATCCTCTGTCGTCCCCTTCTCCTCCTGCCCCCAATCCCTCCCAGCATCAGAGTCTTTTCCAGTGAGCCAACTCTTCGCATGAGGTGGCCAAAGTACTGGAGTTTCAGCTTCAGCATCATTCCTTCCAAAGAAATCCCAGGGCTGATCTCCTTCAGAATAGACTGGTTGGATCTCCTTGCAGTCCCAGGGACTCTCAAGAGTCTTCTCCAACACCACAGTTCAAAAGCATCAATTCTTTGGCGCTCAGCCTTCTTCACAGTCCAACTCTCACATCCATACATGACCACTGGAAAAACCATAGCCTTGACTAGATGAACCTTTGTTGGCAAAGTAATGTCTTTGCTTTTGAATATGCTATCTAGGTTGGTCATAACTTTCCTTCCAAGGAGTAAATGTCTTTTAATTTCATGGCTGCAATCACCATCTGCAGTGATTTTGGAGCCCAGAAAAAAAAAGTCTGACAGTGTTTCCACTGTTTCCCCATCTATTTCCCATGAAGTGATGGGACTGGATGCCATGATCTTCGTTTTCTGAATGTTGAGCTTTAAGCCAACTTTTTCACTGTCCACTTTCACTTTCACCAAGAGGCTTTTGAGTTCCTCTTCACTTTCTGCCATAAGGGTGGTGTCATCTGCATATCTGAGGTTATTGATATTTCTCCTGGCAATCTTGATTCCAGCTTGTGTTTCTTCCAGTCCAGCATTTCTCATAGCTTTGTTCTTTTATATGGCTGAGTAGTATTCCATTGTGTGTATGTATATATGTATATATCATATCTTCTTTATCCATTCATCTGTTGATGGACATTTAGATTGTTTCCATGTCTTGGCTATTGTGAATAGTGCTCACAGGAAAGTCCTTGAGACAGTGATCCACACAAGTGGTCACCCTACTATTCCTGCCTCCCTATTCATTGCCTCCACACCCCACCAAGGCTGCTCCCATGATGTCACCTGTAACCAACCATACTTTTCAGTTCTTTGGTCCTCTAGCTGCACACTCTGTACTTTTTCCTACTTTTTAAGTCATTTCTATCTTTTGCCAACATCTCCTCCTATACCCGACTGATAAGTATTGGAGTTTCCAGCATGACACCAGCTTCACTTCTCATATTTCTTGAGAACTCTTTCCCCAAGAGTCTTATCTCTTCCCATGCCATTAACTACTATCTCTATGTTACCCACACCCAAACTTGTAACTCCAGTCAAATCTTTTTTCTTCTGGGAAGAGTACAATTGCAGTCAACTGTTTCCTTGTCATCTCAGGAGCATCTCAGATTTAACAAGATCATTCTGAATAGTCTGCCCACCTTAACTAAAAGCAATTTCCCATCCTAACACCTGTCTCTGTGAGTGGCACCATCAACCACCCTGTTACTCAAATTAAATTCAAGGCGTTATCTTTGTTGCTGCCTCCTCCTTCACTCCTCGTCTCTAATCTTTCACCCTGTAATTTCAACTTTCACAACAGATCTTAAATCATCCTCTTTTCTCCACTCTGCCAACAACTTAATCTGAATTACCATTAAGTGTTATCTAGACTATTTCTAGAATTTACTTACTGGTCTCCTGCGTTCCTATGTGGCAACTTCCCAGTAAGCCTCCATTTAAAGCCATTATGGTCTTTATCGTTGCATTTTTAATAAGATGTAAATATGTGAATCCCCTACTCCCAAACCCTGGATGGCCTGACCTATGCCTTGCTTCCCCCTCCTTATTCTGGCTACTCTCTCCCTTGCCCACTCTCCTCCTGCTATACTCACTTCCTTTCAAGCCTTTGAGTACATTCATGTCCTTTATGACTCAGGGCCTTTGCATACACAATTCATCTTTTCCCCACTTCTCACAGGGATGACTCCTCATCCTTCAGGTCCTCACTCAAATGCCATTTCGTCAAAGGCCTTCCAGCACTAGCTTCTAGAGAGTGGTGAACTGTGTGTCTATTACTACATCAGGTTTTATCCTTCATAAAATGCATGAACATCTCTCTGTTCATGTGCTATTTTCCCTCTTTCTTCCCCAGTAGAGTGGAAACTCAAGGGAACAGAGCCCAGCCATATTTTATGGAACACCTTGTATCTGGTGCAGAGGGACATGCAAAGGCTTTTCGTATCTCTGTACTTTCCCTTGTGCTTTCCTTGCTGCCTTACCCAAGGGTATTAGTGACATCTCCAGCCTTCAATGACGTTTCCCTGTGCCAAGGAGCAGGTGTGGGGAGGCTGAGTTTCCCACGACTAGCACCACTGGTTCCAAATAGGGAAAGGAGTACGTCAAGGCTGCATATTGTCACCCTGCTTATTTAACTTCTATGCAGAGTACATCATGAAAAATGCTGGGCTGGATGAAGCACAAGCTGGAATCAAGATTGCTGGGAGAAATATCAATAACCTCAGATATGCAGATGCCACCACCCTTATGGCAGAAAGTGAACAAGAACTAAAATGCCTCTTGATGAAAGTGAAAGAGGAGAGTGAAAAAGTTGGCTTAAAGCTCAACATTCAGAAAACGAAGATCATGGCATCCGGTCCCATCACTTCATGGGAAATAGATGGGGAAACAGTGGAAACGGTGACAGACTTTATTTTCTTGGGCTCAAAAATCACTGCAGATGTTGACTGCAGCCATGAAATTACAAGATGCTTGCTCCTTGGAAGAAAAGTTATGACCAACCTAGATAGCATATTGAAAAGCAGAGACATTACTTTGCCAACAAAGGTCCGTCTAGTCAAGGCTATGGTTTTTCCAGTAGTCATGTATGGGTATGAGAGCTGGACTATAAAGAAAGCTGAGCGCAGAAGAATTGATGCTTTTGAACTGTGGTGTTGGAGTGTCTTGAGAGTCCCTTGGACAGCAAGGAGATCCAACCAGTCCATCCTAAAGGAAATCAGTCCTGAATATTCATTGGAAGGACTGATGCTGAAGCTGAAACTCCCATACTTTGGCCACTTGATGCGAACAATTGACTCATTTGAAAAGACTCTGATGCTGGGAAAGATTAAATGCAGGAGGAGAAGGGGACAACAGAGTATGAGACAGTTGGATGGCATCACTGACTCAGTGGATGTGAGTTTGAATAAACTCCGGGAGTTTGTGATGGACAGGGAGGCCTGGCATGCTGCAGTCATGGAGTTGCAAAGAGTCGGACACGACTGAGTGACTTAACTGAACTGAACTGAACTGAGCAGCACAAGTGCTAGGCATGTGTGGAGAGTCCATGGGCATCGCTGACACAGCCTCCGGGTGCTAAAGCTAAACCAGGTTCTCTGGAACCATCAACATCCAGAAGCCATGTGGAGGAGGCAGACACCCCTTTCCCCTCCTGTGCCAAGATTTGTTAGCTGGATGCCAAAGCAGTATATCTTCTACTTTCTTTATCTCTACTGTCTTAGAACAGAGTTCTTCAGATTTGCTTCTAAGAACCCAGGAAAACACAGCGCCCCCACTGTTGCTACAGTAGCTTGTTTAGTTATGTTTGTGTGCTATTTTGTTGAACATGGGGAAAGTGAATAACATAAACATATTCTGGGTCTTCTATATTATCCAATACTACCACATCATTTCAATGAACTCAGTCTATTTGTATTTTTAACACATGAATGAAAATTGTGATTACATTATGAAATAACTATTTGTACAGAGGTTTTGGCAATTGTTTGGAAAGAAAAAATGGTTTAAAAAAAAAATTAGGTCTTTAGTTGGTATGTGACAATCTCAGCATGCCCCAGAGCAGTGTATAAAGAATTCGCATTGCTGTGTTGATCTCTTTGAACATAGCAGATAGCAACCATTGATCCCATTTTTTAAGCGGCACTATACCAAAAATAGTTAGTGCTAAGTTCCCAAAAGAATCCTTTAACAGTTAAAAGTGGTTGACACACTACTTAAACCAGGAAAAACTATCATAAAAATTTTTTTTATTTAAAATTTTTGTTTTGTTAGCAACCCCACATGTCTGTAAGACAAAAAGAGACCCCCAGCTTAGGCAACATGATAAACCTAAGTCCCTGCCATCACAATGTGTTCAAGATCCACCACCAACAACCTCAGTTGGCTGTTTATTAGGTCAAGCTTGGCTCCTTTAAGACGAATTCCGTTCAAGAGGGATGTGTGTACGACAGCCTCTTAGCATCCACCCTTCTTGGTGAATTGATGTACCTTCTCACAGCTTAGACTCAACCTGAAATCTCCACTCTCCTGGCCTGAAGAATGAATAAATGAGTAAAGCAGTGATTGCATGAGATAAAGCATTAATTTACCTGATAGTAGAAAATCCATTGTCTGCTCACTATATGGTTTAATGAAAAGTATTCTGTCTTTCCAGGTCATAGAAGACAGATTTAAGATAGAAAAGGATAAAGTGAAAGCAAAATCTCCCAAGGAGAAGAAGTCCCCATCTGCCAAGGTTGCCAAAGGAAAGGGAAAGGACCAGCCAGAGGCAAACATCGCGGTGAAAAAGACCACCCAGTTAGTGAGGAGGGGGGAAGAGGATGACACCAAACAATACATTGGTCAGTGAGATGCTGCTTTCGCTGCTTGCTCTGTAACCTGTGAACTTGAGAAATCATTCCAATCACTATGCTTAATCTTCCCCAGGCTTTCCCCTTTTTTAAAACCATAAATCCCATGCTCCCCATGACACCTTGGTAGAAAAATATTTCTACTTGCAATTCATTTATGTTTTCAGCCAATATTTCTTTAGCATGTGTCTTGCTCTAGGCATATTTTCACAGTGCAAATAAAAGATGAAGTCACAAGCCTATTGTGCTACCAAGCAGCTTAGTGTCTGTTTGGGAACATTTTGAGAAAGTCAGAGACACTTGTAAGGCAAAGCAAAAGTAATTATTGTCACAAATGAAATACAATACCAATAAAATCAGACCAGTTAATTTGTGACTCATGTAGAGCATGTAGCTTCCCGACCTCAACTTCTCCCACTATCTCTTTGTCCTAGATAGAGCAATGAGAATTTTCTTTCATTTAGATTGTCTACATAAAAACTATTCAACTTAGACAGCTATGCGTTATTGCTCCTTCCCATGAATCTGAATGGAGCTACTGTTGTTATGCACATTGTATTTAAATAAGATGGCAGGTCTTCTCATTCTTTGCCAATTTGACTCCCATAATCTCTGCTCTAAACCTACTTACTTAGGAGCAATTATATTATGGATTTCATGGGCAATATCAATACTGATTTGTTTTAGTAACTGAAGAAAAATCACTACTTGAAGATCAAAAGTTTGTGCATCCGTTGCTCTATTTTTAAGTTGATCTTAATGAACCATTGTGAAATGTAATGTTTTCATGTACCATCTAGTATTGATACCAAAGTATGACAATTTTTCTTACCCCTCAGAATCTAACATTCTAATATAAATTCATGTTCTAACACGAATAGAACAATGTAGCCAGGATTAAATCAAGGAGAAAAATTTTAGGAATATGCACAATATATATTTTAAAATTGAGTGCAATAAATAATATTGTTGCTACATAACCCATACTCTGCATCCACACCTATTGACATAAATACACAGAATGCTTTGGTAGGGAGTATGTTCATATTCAATATTTCCCTCTCCTGTAAACACCTCTACTTATAAAATATCACGAAGCTTCAGCTACTCGTAATTCAGGAGTAAAGCCAGATGTTGCTCAAGAGATTAGAACCAAGAAAAATTACAACCTAGACTTTTTTTTTTCTCCACGAAAATCCAAACACATTTTCCATGACGACAGGCCCTCTGTATGTTTGTCTTTCTATTATGCCTTTGTCTCATTTGCAACAGTGATTTAATATTTTGTAAAATGGCCACAGCCTTCTTACTGGAAGGGCAATAATGAAAACCAGTCAACAGGACTGCATTCCAGCCAACCCCACTGCTCTTGGCAAGCCCCGGGGATGATAAACGCATGCATAATGTATGGAGCCATTGAACTGGCTGCGTGCAACCTGTTCTCTTTTAAAATGATGGCTGCTCTTCTCTATGGTATTTTTTGAACAGATGATGAGCCAGATGACGGTGCCCAGCATTACTTTATAGTTGTGGGCTTCAACAATCCTCAGCTATTAGCGATCATGACGGAGCTTGGCATTCCCATAAGCAGCGTGATTAAAATATCTTCAGAGAATTATGAACCTCTGCAGACACACCTGGCAGCAGTTAGCCAACAGCAGGAAAGTTTTCTTCAGCCAGAAGGTATGCAGTCTGCTAAGCAACTTACCGAATCCTTGAATATTACCCACTGTCCTTAAAGAACAAATACAACTTTCTGTCCAAGACATAGTCCTACGATACATATATTATTAAATCCTTTTGAGACTGATTTGCTGTTTATGCTGCTTGCACTAGCCAGGTGTTGTAAATTTTGCAAATTCAAATCATACCCTGTGTTTCTATCCCTGCTTAGCCACAGAGAACATAGAGTTGGTTATCCAACTCCATTTCTCAGGAATTTTGATATATAACTTTTACCCAAAGCATGTGCTGGGTGGATCAACTGTAAAGAATCTTTTCTGCCAGCAGCCACAGTCACCAAATGGCTCTGGGGGGTGGTCATCACTTTGGACTCTTGCTTGGCTTTGCTACTGGTTTATTGCGACAAATCAGAAGGGGCATGTATATTCTGGGCCTTGGACCAGGAAGCTATAGGATGAAGTTCTTCCTACACTGCTGTTCAGCTATTCTGAGCCTCAGCGTCTTCCCCTAAAGGAATTGAACCAGACGCCCTCTATGGGAAGGGAACAAAACTCTACTGTGTGGGTACTAGAATTAGGATTCAGCATAAGCTTCTGTGACCTGGAAGTTCATGCTCTTTTTGCCATATGCTATTTCACTTTTATGTTATTTATTAGTAATATTTTTTGCACAGGACTTTGTAACTTACACAGCCACATCCCAATTTCTATAACATGACATTTAAAAATTTGCCATTCTGGGTTAGAAATAGCTAACCCTGATAATAATAGCTGCCATTTATTGGGCATAGGCCTTGGAACTTGGCTTAATGCTGAGGGCTTTAAGTGTGTTGATTCATGTAGTTTCCATGACAACTCTCAGAAGTATGTTTTATTATTTCCATTTTACAGGAAACGACTTTCAGTCTAGGGGCAGCTATTAAGTAAAAGAGTCAGAATTCAAATCCAGCTATTCCTGTCTCAAAGGCTAGTTGTAACGTTAAATATTTATTATTGAAGCCAATGAGAAAATGCTGACTTCTCTGCCCATGGAATTCTCCAGGCAAGAATACTGCAGTGGTTAGCCATTCCCTTCTTCAGGAGATCTTCCCTACCCAGGGATCAAATCCAGGTCTCCTGCATTACAGGTAGATTCTTTACCATCTGAGCCACCAGAGAAACCCATAAGTTCCACAGTCTTTCTATTAAAAAATATTTAATATATAAAAATAAAATCACAGAAAGAGAAACTTTAGAATAATGAGATCTTAGTAGTAGGACCTATTTAGTTACAGATGGAAAAAAACAAAACATGTCAGACAAATTTTCAAGTGTAACTTTATGGAAAACTGTCATTATTTTACAGTCAGAGTATAAATGCCCAGAGAAACTAGTAGCCATTTCAATGTGGCCTCAAGTTAACTGAAGCAGAAATCATGGACCCAGTGTGTTTTTAGCCACATAGGAAGGAGAACTGGATCAACTGCAGTTATGCATCAAACAAATGCTAAAAAGGTCGAAAAGTGGTGTGGCAGGAAAACTTCTCCTCTACAGATACAGTATAGGAGTGCTGGAAATATTGGCCATAGTTAGCTCCCAAAATGTGTGACCTTATTATTATCTTTCTAGGCTTCAACTATAAAATAAAGGGGTGGGGAAAGCTCATATTTAATAACAATTTCAGCAGTAAAATCCTCTGATGTTTAATTATATAGTCCAGGTCCAAACACTTCTCAAAATTACCTATATTTGTATTTTCTGGTGCTGTACAGACACTGGGCAAGGTATATGACTCACCACAAGCACCGCGCGTGGGGTGACATTCAGCACTCTCATTTTGCAGTATAAACATGTTGCTCTTATTAGAAATAGAAGCTGAAAAACTGAAGAAAGAGAATGGCATAAAAGAACTTGAAATCTTCTGGAAGTACTTGGAGCCAATCCTGAATAACCAGAAACCAGAAACAAATCTCTTTGATGTCGCTCAGCTTGAATACACAGTCAAGGCTGACAAGTTTCCTTCTGACTGGTCAGACAGCGAGATGTTGGTTAGTACATGCATTAGTGAGACTGACTAGTTTGAACCTGTGACACTGTGCTTCCATTTGCCTCATCCGTTCATTCCACAGATATTTATTGATCACTGTCTATAGAGAAGGTTTTGTGCTAGGCTGGTTTATCTTCAAGACAATGGGCACATTGAATGTCTGATAATGGCTATAGCCTGATACTTCAGCTTTTAGTGTATGAATTAATGTCAAAGGAATAAGATGTAGATGAAGATAAAGCTGGTAATTATTTTATTTGGTGATGTGTGGGTTTGCTTCATACCTTAAGGCTCTAGGCAGCAGAGTCTTAATATATATAAATTATGAAAATACTAAATTTTACAGTTTGTTGAATTATATTGTCTTTCTTTTTTATGCATTAGTTCAAGACATTGTTCTTCTGGGTCCTTGCTTCTATTGCCAAAATTGTATTTTTAATTTATTTGCCTGACAAGGTTTATCTTAATAGAATGACTTGACCCCCAGCCAACAATTAGCAGGCATTTCCTGAGTGTATTTATTGGCCCCCTGCTATTGAGGTACTTGCAGAAAGGCAAGACCAAAATCATGAAACAGAGAAGCAGTGTTCAAGATGCCACACATCTGCATGATCTGTTGTATGAAACACTGTTTCTTACTAATTCAGAAAAAGAAGAATTAGGATGCTCTGAAAAGTAACAAAATCTATATATATGAGGGTGTTTTAAAAAAGAACGTTGAGCAATTACTTATCACAGATATCGGGGAAGATATCCATATCCAGGCACTCCTGTTATAAAAAAAAGAGACCTCTCAGGTCTCTTTCTGGCTGACCACCTGTCCCAACAACCAGGGAACCAGGAGTGTTGAAGCCCTTACAGGGTAATATATGTCAGTATTGAAAGGACTTGAACTGAAAGCAGAGTCCCGGAGAAAGACCACATCAAGTGTGTCCTGAAGGAAGTTGGGAGAAACAAGATGGAAGGGGAGGATGAGTGTCTGTGGACAGTGACTGTGGGTAGCTCCCAAACAAACAAAATGCAAACCTGACCATCTAAGAGGCAAAGAATGACATCAAATCCTGGAGTTTCTGAGCCAAAGGGTAGGCTGCTCATGACCATGGGTTGCCACATGGGCAGTTCGCACTATGAGAATCCCTGATTCTGTTACCTTGAGATGGATGTGCACTGGCTGAATTCTGTGAAAACACTGGGGAGGGAAGCCTAGACTTGAACCTTGAAGGACAGACAGGATTTGAATAAGTAGCAATGGATACATCACAAACACAATAGAGTGTTTCATACAACAGAGCACGCAGATGTGTGGCATCTTGAACACTGCATCTTGTTCATCTTGAACATCTTCAACACAGGTTGAGTGACAAATATTGTCAACATAAGGTATTAGATGTTATCATGTAGAAACAGAACACTTAAGTCTCATACTACTGGCAACTATTATTATCGTTGTTTAGTCACTAAGCTGTGTCCAACTCTTCGCAACCCCATGGACTGTAGCCTACCAGGCTCTTCTGTCCATAGGATTTCCCATGCAAAAATACTAAAGTGGGTTGCCATTTTCTTCTTCAGGGGACCTTCCTGACCCAGGGATCAAACCCGCATCTCCCATGTCCCCTGCATTGGCAGGTAGATCCCTTACCACTGAACCATCAGGAAAATCTACCTTGGCAGTAGTAAGAATAAATCCTAGCCTTGATGGGAAGATCCCCTGGAGAAGGGAACGGCTACCCACTCCAGTATTCTGGCCTGGAGAATTCCATGGACAGATGAGCCTGGCAGACGATAGTCCATGGGGTTGCAAAGAGTCAGACACAACTAAGTGACTTTCACTCTCACTAAGATCCATGGAAACAAAGCTGAACGTAGCAAATCTGTGGCTGAAGGCAAAGCTGGTTCTTGTGAAATCCCTTGCTTTGCGTCATCCCATTCCTTCATCTAGATATCTTCCTCGGTCCTTTTGTCTCTCAGTCCCCTGCCTCCTAAGCCTGAGCTCAGAAAAGAGTCCACCTGTCCTTCACTACTTCATGTTAAGTTGGGCCCTGTGTCTCTATCCCAGAGATACTTGCATTCCAGGCACTGTCATACTGTGACTACTCCATCCTACTTTCTTGGAGTTCTAGATTATTCCCAGCAAATGTGAGATGTGTTTGGGAAAGAGAAGCTATTGCCCTGGGATCCTGAAACACCATTTCAAAGGCAGCTGTCTACTCTATCTTGATGATAAACCAGCTCTTCTTCCAAGAATTTAAAAATTTATCCTAACTTTAAAACTCACATCCACAAATTTAAGTTTTGTGGAAACAGTCCTCCTCTCATTTAGGCCAAGTTTTGGCCACATACCTTCGAAAGAACTTATGTGCAATTTTGACTTAATAGAGCACAGGAGATCCCAGCCATATAGATCTTGAATCCTCTGTCCATGGGATTTCCCAGGCAAGAATACTGCAGTGGGTTGCCATTTCCTTCTCCAGGAGATTTTTCCTGACCCAGGAATCAAATTTGCATATCCTCTGTCTCACTCATTGCAGACAGATTCTTTACCTGCTGAGGCATCAGGGAAGATGAATCATAATTAAGGGGAGGCAATACAAAGAGTCTTCTAAGGCAGCCTCAAACCAAGAACATTTTGCTCCTGCTCTAACTAGGGCTCCCTTTTGTGTGTCTTATGTCCTCCCCAGACAGAGGCTGAGAGGAGCTGATATGCATTGAGCTCAGGGTAGAAGACATTCCATTGCATCCTCAGTACATAGATGTGAACATCAAGACACACAGTTGCAACTCCAAAAGACCCAGCCCCATTCACAGCATCCTATTTCCTATGCCAGAATTAAATGCTTTCTTTTCATTAGATTTTAATCACTCCATTTTAAAACCAGTTTTTATTATTTTTTGGCCACACCATGTGGCACATGGAATCTTCATTCCCAAACCCAGGATCGAACTGGTATCTGCTGCAGGGAAGTGCAGAATCTTAACCATTGGACTATCAGAGAGGTCCCTAATCACTCCATTTTTTAAAGAAAGTGAATGTGGCTATATTTCCCTTTTTAAAAATATAGAGTGGAAGAGTTTAAATGGCAATTAAAGTTAAGAACTTTCATGTTGAAAAAATAATAGCAGTTTGAAATACTGTTGGGACTTTCCTGGTGGCTCAGACGGTAAAGAATCTGCCTGCAATGCAGGAGACCCAGGTTCAATCCCCGGTTCAGTAAGATCCCCTGGAGAAAAGGAATGGCTACAGACTCCAGTATTCTGGCCTGGAGAATTCCATGGACAGAGGAGCTTGGCAGGCTACAGTCCATAGGGTAGCAAAGAGTTGGACACGACTAAGAGACTAACACATTTACGCACATATGTACCTTATGCACATATACTCCTGACTTCAGAACTAGAAGATTAATGTCTAGAGTCTCTAGTTGGGCTATGAGGTAAATGAGGAAGGTGAATGAGGAAAGCAAATGAGGAAGGTAAACGAGGAAATGAGATGAATCAACTGTGCTGCCCGAATGGACATATCGATTCTATCAGCCACTTTGCAAGTATTTATTGAACATCATCTTCATGCCAGAGCTGTGATCTGGGTCCAACTGCAGCAGACTTTTAGAGCCCAGGCATGCCTTTACAAGGTCCAGTTTGTGAGTGAGCAACCCAGCACAAATAATGGTGGACAAAGAAAGCCTTAAAAGCAGTTCAGTAATAGAGTTGGGTTTCAGAAGAAAAGGCCTTTGGGTTTAATACTGAAAATCAAAATTAATTGTAAACTTAGGATCACTTGAAAAATATAGAAGTAATAAACCTATTTCTAATACAAGTAGCCTACATACATACTGTAGATAGACGGTATTATACTCTCAGCTCTATCTGTAAGTTGATAATGGCCTCACATCCAAGCCAGAAGCCAGCCAAGTCGTCTTTCTCTCTGGAAGAAGGAAAGCATTAGTACCTTTGGCTGCAAACAAGCAGGCTGTATTTCTGCTGAACCCAGGTAACGAAAGCTTTACATCAAATAAATGCCCATCAAGAAGTGCTAACTGCCTATGAACGACATCTGCAACATCTCAAGTTAAGCCCTGGGTTGCTGAAATAATTTTCTGGCTTTTAGCATGTGATTTGCTGTTTGATTTAAAAAGAAATTAGCTAGTTAAGCTAAGGGATAATTGACCAGAAGCTTTTACTCTATTTCTTATAAATACAAGCACACAAAAATATGTTTCTGTGCCAGAATGTGGGCAGAGAATATCAGGTTGAAGTTTTACTGAGGAATTCTCAGCTCTGGAGGGGACCCACGAAGCCCAGACTAAGAGGTGCGCTGTAAGGATGTGCAAAGCTGGCTTGTCTCTGGACTCCTGCCAGGCTGAGTCACTGGCCCTGCTAGGAGCTTTCTCCTTCTACCTTAGCACTTCAACTTGGAAACAGGAGGAGCCTATCTAATCCTCCTGTGCTTTCAAGCAGACTTAATGATAACTGTGCTTTTCCACTTCTGGAAATGAAAGCCAAGGTAATAGAGATATCTGCTCTATGACCTGCTTGCCAGATCATAAAACTTGCAGGTATCATAGCAGTGCTGGTCTATCAGGATCTCTTAGGGTTTCCTCCCTAAAGGTAGCACGGGTGAGGAGAGGAAGAAATCCTGATGGCACCCACACAGCAGTGTGCTTGTATGGAGAGTGTGGGAGATTTCCACTGCAATTCTTGTGTGGCCGAGCAGGAGCTCAGCCCCAGCTTGCCTTGGGCTGAGGATGTGGAAATTCCCTATCTCATGAGTTGCTTCAGGAATGGAGATGCCTAGAAAATAGGCCTCTCTGCTGAAGCGAATGAATATGGCATTTTCCACCTTGGTGAAGCATTAATCAGACTCTTACAATATTAGGCAGCCAGAGGCCCTCCAAAGGGAACAGTCTGCATTGTGGTGAACAGGAAGGGCCAGAAGGGTTCAGTGGTTTGGGGACCAGCTGGGGAAGGGCTTCCCTGTGGAAATCATAGGTCTGGCTCTAAGGGAGATACAAACCATACATCTGATTCCAACGATATGAAGCCAAGAACTAATTGTTGTTCATTCTTACCCGTAGCTGGGATTGGGCACCGAAATTTTTGAAAATGTTGCCTGTCTGATGTACGACACCCTGGATTGGAAAAGGCAGCACCAGCACTATTTGGAAAGCATGCGGCTTATTAATGTCCCACAGGTGGTTAGTGAGAAGCCTATCTTTGAAGTGACGTTGATTCCTGAGGTAGGCACATGCTGGAGTGTCTTCAGTGGGCCGAACGATTCGTTAAACAACTTAATTTTCACATTTATAAAACATATGAAGAAAAAAAATCACAAATATTGGTAGCAAGGGGACTCCGCCTGCTGCCGTTTAATGGATGAGGGTGGGATCAAGGACCCTAGGCACAGAATTAAAGGTATCCATATGGTAGGGACTTTATGAGGCTCCCCAACTACCTTCCAACTATCATTCCGCAGAGGGGATGATAGAACCTACTTTTCAGCCATGGTGCAATAAATAACATCTGGAACCAGGAGGGCTATTGATAACTTAACCACCATGTTTATGAGCATGCTAAGTCACTTCAGTGGTGTCCAATTCTGAGACCCCATGGACTGTAGCCTCCCAGGCTCCTCTGCCCATGGGATTCTCCAGGCAAGATTACTGGAGTGGGTTGCCACGCCCTTCTCCAGGGGATCTTCCCAATCCAGGGGTCGAACCTGTATCTCTTAGGTCTCCTGCCTTGGCAGGCAGGTTCTTTACCACTAGCACCACCTGGGAAGCCCAACCATTGTTATTTAACACCTACTCTGTGCTGATGCTATACCAGGTGCTGGCAATACAATAATGAACAAGATCCATCCCCTGTCCTCCTCACTGAGATTAAGCTTTAAAGGGAACGGCAGTCAAGTCAAAGGTGGTTTCAATTTAGCATGATGAGTGCTGGGAGGATAGTTCGCTGAGGTTGCAGGAGAAGCCTATAAATATGGCACCTAACCTGCTCCTGAGAAGAGGAGGTTAGAGAGATGGGAATCAAGAAGGCCTTACCAGGCACAGTAAGTGATGGGCTGAAGACTGGGGATGAATTGCCTGGGTAAAGCCTGGTTGGGGATAGGGACAGGGTGGTACTCTCAAGAAAGGGGCAAAGATGCTACAAAGACAAGGAGGTCAAAACAAAGAAGTATTATGGCCGGAACCACACCACAGGGTGGGGCAGTGCTTCCAGGCCATACATACAGAGTGGAGAACAGCAACAAAAGCTGAAAGGTGGGAGCCAGGATGTTCTTGGGTGCTGAGCTCAAGAGTTTGGGTTTTATCCTGAAAGCAATGGGAACCATTCAAGGATTCTCAGAGGGAGAATGGCACGATTCTGAGTCACCCTAGGGAAGAAAATCTTCCTGACTCTTGGTGCCCCATCTTCCCATCCCTTTCCTGGTAATTACTTCAGTTCAGTCTCTTAGTCATGTCCAACTCTCTGTGACCCCATGGACTGCAGCATGCCAGGCCTTCCTGTCCATCACCAACTCCCGGAGTTTACTCAAACTCACGTCCATTGAGTTGGTGATGCCATCCAACCATCTCATCCTCTGTTATCCCCTTCTCCTTCCACTTTCAATCTTTCCCAGCATCAGAGTCTTTTCAAATGAGTCAGTTGTTCACATCATATGGCCAAAGTATTGGAGCTTCAGCGTCAGACGTTCCAATGAATATTCAGGACTGATTTCCTTTAGGGTAGACTAGTTGGATCTCCTTGCAGTCCAAGGGACTCTCAAGAGTCTTCTCTGACACCACAGTTCAAAAGCATCATTCTTCGGCACTCAGCTTTCTTTATAGTCCAACTCTCACATCCATATATGACTACTGAAAAAACCATAGCCTTGACTAGACAGACCTGTGTTGGCAAAGTAATGTCTTTGCTTTTTAATGTACTGTCCAGGTTGGTCATAACTTTCCTTCTAAGGAGCAAGTGGCTTTTAATTTCATGGCTGCAGTCACCATCTTCAGTGATTTTTGGAGTCAAAAAAAAAAAAAAAGTCTGCCACTCTTTCCCCATCTATTTGCCATAAAGTGATAGGACAGGATGCCATGCTCTAGGTTTTCTGAATGTTGAGCTTGAAGCCTCTTTAATCAAGAGGCTCTTTAGTTCTTCGCTTTCTGCCATAAGGGTGGTGTCATCTGCATATCTCAGGTTATTGATATTTCTTCTGGCAATCTTGATTCCAGCTTGTGCTTCCTCCAGCCCAGCGTTTCTCATGATGTACTCTGCATAGAAGTTAAATAAGCAGGATGACAATATACAGCCTTGACATACTCCTTTTCCTGTTTGGAACCAGTCTGTTGTTCCATGTCCAGTTCTAACTGTTGCTTCCTGACCTGCATACAGATTTCTCAGGAGGCAGGTCAGGTGGTCTGGTATTCCCATCTCTTTCAGAATTTTCCACAATTTATTGTGAGCCACATAGTCAAAGGCTTTGGCATAGTCAATATAGCAGAAATAGATGTTTTTCTGGAACTCTCTTGCTTTTTGATGATCCGGCAGATGTTGGCAATTTGATCTCTGGTTCCTCTGCCTTTTCCAAAACCAGCTTGGACATCTGAAATTTCACAGTTCATGTATTGTTGAAGCCTAGCTTGGAGAATTTTGAGCATTACTTTACTAGCATGTGAGATGAGTGCAATTGTGTGGTAGTTTGAGCATTCTTTGGCGTTGCCTTTCTTAGGGATTGGAATGAAGACTGCCCTTTTCCAGTCCTGTGGCCACTGCTGAGTTTTCCAAATTTGCTGGCATATTGAGTGCAGCACTTCCACAGCATCATCTTTCAGGATTTGAAAGAGCTCAACTGGAATTCCATTGCCTAGTGGGTTCTATTAGGAAAAAAATGAGAAATCTCCATACCCATTAACTTCTTTCCTTCTGTGGACCAAATTTGCTTATTTGACCCTCATATTAGCAAATGATTTTGTGGTGTGAACAGAATCATATAAGCTCAGAATCCCGTCGAAATCCCATCATACCAGCATTGGATGAAGGCATCTCTCAACTGGATGTTTCAATTGTTCCTTTTTAATTGTTCTTGTAGCCTCCACAACCTGTTGTTGCAATCCCTGGAAAGAAGAAAACACAAGCATATGAAGAGCCACAGATTCCAGCTCCTCCTCCAGCAGCACTGCCACCACCACCACCAGGCATGTATGGAGCAGCTGGGAATCGGTGCCGGGAGCTGGCGCTTGAGGGGAATCAGTGTCAGGAGCTGGCGCTTTAGGGAAATCGGTATCGAGAGCTGGCACTTTAGGGGATGAATGTCCTCCAGGCTGTTTTCGCATCTCTCTCCACCCTAGCTCCTGGTTTATCAGGGCATGATCAGAATTTGAATCTGTGGATGGAAGAAATGGAGAGCACGTTTTAACTGAACAACAATATTTTGTGTCTCTCACAGTGGCTTCCGTCATCACAAATGAAGTAGACATGAGATACTACAATGATTTGCTGAATCCAGTTCCAGAAGAGTTCATTTCTGTGCCCTTGATACTGCATTGTATGCTGGAACAGGTAGGTGGGATACACCCTGGAGCTTTCTTCCCAGGTGGGTGGCCTGTAGTCATCTCCCTTTCTTGGGCTGGTGCACTGGGACGACCCAGAGGGATGGTATGGGGAGGGAGGAGGGAGGAGGGTTCAGGGTGGGGAACACATGTATACCTGTGGCGGATTCATTTTGATATGTGGCAAAACTAATACAATTATGTAAAGTTTAAAAATAAAATAAAATTTAAAAAATAAATAAAAAATAAAAAACTATTTTAAAAATAGGCTCATAATACCTGCATGCATTCTCCTTTACGAAGATTAGGACATTTTAGATACAGCTAAAATTTTCTTATGAGCTTCAATCCTCTTTCTTTTGCTATGCTCTGGAACCATTTATATAACATACCCTGAAGTTTTGGTAGGCATATGTTTAAATACTCTCAGGTGTCATTTTAATGAAAGGGAAAGGAGTTGGGCAGGTGGACGGGGTGGTTAATGGTCTTCAACTGCATCTAAAGTTTCCTTTACTCTTGTAGATTTAATCAGATTTTTCTATTTCTGAGGCCAATTTTAGTCATTCATCTTTTTAAATAAATATACATTTGTGTTTTCAATATCCTAGAAGCTCTTTATTCACTAATATACATTTAAAAATTCCCTGTATCAGTTATGTCCCTTCCCTATGACCAATGTTATTTATTAGTGCCCTCTTTTCTTGATCTTATTGATTGTTGGTCTTTTCAAAGAACCAGCATTGTTTTCATTGATCCACTCCTCCTTACTTTACTAATTTCTTCATTTATCTTTATTATTTCCTTCTTCCTACTTTCTTTGGTTTATTTAGCAATTCATTTTAATTGAAAGTTCGCTTGGTTTACTTTCTATTTCACTTTACTTCAGCCTATGCATTTTGAGTATTTCTTGGACACATCATAATGCATTCAGTGTACTCAGTTCTAAGTCTTTTAATTTCCACTGGTTATTGTCCATTTCTAATTTTATTTCATTATGGTCAGTAAACATGACCTAGGTGTTACATTTTTTTTTTTTAATTTCTCAGACTTCGTGTATGACCTGGTACACATGGTCAGTTCTTATGACTGCTGTATATGCATTTGAGTGTTATTAGCTCATTTAATTCTTGGAACAACCCTAGGGAGCAGGAACCATTTTTATTCCCATTTTGCAGATAAGGAAACTGAAGCATAAAAAGGGTTAAGTAACTTGTCCAGGTAGTAAATGACAGAAACTGTTTTGAATCTTATCAGTCTACGTGGAAAAGTATTTTGATAGCATTGCTCTGTTGTAGTCTTCCTTCTCAAGTTGCTGATAAGAAGTCTGACATCAATCGGATACTTTTTCCTTTATTTTTTTTGTTGTTGTTCAGTTGCTAAGTTGTGTCTGATTCTTTGCAACCTCATGAACTACACCATACTAGGCTTCTCTGTCAATCACTATCTTCCTGAGTTTGCTCAAACTCATGTCCATTGAGTCAGTGATGCCCTACAACCATCTCATCCTCTGTTGTCCCTTTCTCCTCCTGCCTTTGATCTTTCCCATCATCAGAGTCATTTCCAATGAGTCAGTTCTTTGCATCAGATAGCCAAAGTATTGGAGCTTCAGGTTCAGCATCAGCCCTTCCAATGAACATTTTCCTTTATAGGTAATCTATTTTTTCATTCTGGCAGCTATTAGAGTTTTATTTTTATAATTGATAACACAAGGCTGTGTGTAGATATGGATTTGTTTTATCATTGTCTTTACGATTGAAAAGATTAAAGTCTGGTTTCTGATAACATTCTGAGTAAAATCAAAATTCCTTATGCTGATCGATAAAGACCCTAAAAATATGGTTCTGGGCTGCTTCTGTCATCTCCTGCCCCCCACCACGCTCACACTCATACTATTGGTCATCTACATAGACCTTCTAGTTTTTCCTTACATACACTAATTCCACCTTAGTGTTTTCACTCCAACTTCTCTTCCTGGAAAATTTTGCTCCCACATATCTGCCTGTTGGATACTTCCTGTCATTCAGTCCCCAGAGAACACAGTGCTCCTGAGGTAGGCTTTCTCTGACCACTTGGTCTAAAGAAGGCCCACAACAACAAAAAGTGTTCTCTACCACTTCACCTTATTTTACTTTCTTACAACAATTGCTCTTTCAAAAATATGTTTGTTGCTTTATGTCTTCCTTCTTCTCACTAGAATGTGAGTAGGGACCTAAATTAGTTTTTTATTTTATTTGTTTTCGGCTGTGCTAGGTCTTCATTGCTGCCTGCGGGCGTTCTCTAGTTGCAGGGAGTGGGGGCTACTCTCTGTAGCAGTGCATCACTTCTCATTGCAGGGGCTTCTCTTGTTTGCAGAGCATGAGGTCTAGAGTACGCAGGAGTTATGGGCTCAGGAGTTAGTGTGTGGGCTTAGTTGTCCTGAGGCATATGGAATCCTCTCGGACCAGGGATTGAACCCATGTCCCCTGCATTGGCAGGCAGACTCGCAACCACTGGACCACCAGTGAAGTCCCTAATCTACTCTTGTTCATTGCTCTCTGTTTAGCATGCAATAACCTAATCCATAGTAGACACAATATGTATTTGTTCAATTATGTCTTCAAATATTATTTCTATTCATTTATCCTAATTATTATTAGGGCTTCTCTGATGGCTCAGCAATAAAGAATCTGTCTGCAATGCAGAAGACGCAGATTTGATCCCTGGGTCAGGGAGATCTCCTGGAGGAGGAAATGGCAACCCACTCCAGTATTCTTGCCCAAAAAGTCCCAGGGACACAGGAGCCAGGCAGTCTGCAGTCCAAAGTGTTGCAAAGAGTTGGACGAGACTGAACACACACACACTTATTATTAGAGGGATGTTGGAATTTCTGGTTTTTTCCTCCATGTATTTGAAATTTTCTTGCAACTTTACCCCTTTGAGACTTTCAGCTTAAGATTTCCAACTAATTCATTTTTCCATGGAGTCCGGTCTGCTATTGAAATTTTGTTTCAACAGTAACTTTTTAAAATTATAAATTCTTTAATTTCCCTTATAACTGCCTATTGTTCTTGCTTCATGTACATAACACATTCCTTTATCTCACTGAATATTAAAATGTTTTTAGACTCTATCATTTCTGTTACCTCCGTTATATATTTTGTTTGTTGACTGCTTTAGTTTTCTAACCAATTAGGTAAACACACTTATGTTTATTTGCCTTTAATTATCCCATAATGCTTTGAGGAGATCAGTATTTTATTATATCAATACATTTGTAAAGTTAAACAGCCCTAGAGAGCTTATCAGATCAGATCAGATCAGTCGCTCAGTTGTGTCCAACTCTTTGCGACCCCATGAATCGAGGCACGCCAGGCCTCCCTGTCCATCACCAACTCCCAGAGTTCACTGAGACTCACGTCCATCTAGTCAGTGATGCCATCCAGCCATCTCATCCTCTGTCGTCCCCTTCTCCTCTTGCCCCCAATCCCTCCCAGCATCAGAGTCTTTTCCAGTGAGTCAACTCTTCGCATGAGGTGGCCAAAGAACTGGAGTTTCAGCTTTAGCATCATTCCTTCCAAAGAAATCCCAGGGCTGATCTCCTTCAGAATGGACTGGTTGGATCTCCTTGCAGTCCAAGGGACTCTCAAGAGTCTTCTCCAGCACCACAGTTCAAAAGCATCAATTCTTCAGCACTCAGACTTCTTGACAGTCCAACTCTCACATCCATACATGACCACAGGAAAAACCATAGCCTTGACTAGACGGACCTTTGTTGGCAAAGTAATGTCTCTGCTTTTGAATATGCTATCTAGGTTGGTCATAACTTTCCTTCCAAGGAGTAAGCGTCTTTTAATTTCATGGCTGCAGTCACCATCTGCAGTGATTTTGGAGCCCAGAAAAATAAAGTCTGACACTGTTTCCACTGTTTCCCCATCTATTTGCCATGAAGTGATGGGACCAGATGCCATGATCTTCGTTTTCTGAATGTTGAGCTTTAAGCCAACTTTTTCACTCTCCACTTTCACTTTCATCAAGAGGCTCTTTAGTTCCTCTTCACTTTCTGCCATAAGGGTGGTGTCATCTGCATATCCGAGGTTATTGATATTTCTCCCAGCAATGTTGATTCCAGCCTGTGCTTCTTCCAGTCCAGCGTTTCTCATGATGTACTCTGCATATAAGTTAAATAAACAGGGTGACAATATACAGCCTTGACGTACTCCTTTTCCTATTTGGAACCAGTCTGTTGTTCCATGTCCAGTTCTAACTGTTGTGTGGACATCACCAGATGGTCAACAATGAAATCAGATTGATTATATTCTTTGCAGCCAGAGATGGAGAAGCTCTATACAGTCAGCAAAAACAAGACCAGGAGCTGACTGTGGTTCAGACCATGAACTCCTTATTGCCAAATTCAGACTGAAATTGAAGAAAGTAGGGAAAACCACTAGACCATTCAGGTATGACCTAAATCAAATCCCTTATGATTATACAGTGGAAGTGAGAAATAGATTTAAGGGCCTAGATCTGATAGATAGAGTGCCTGATGAACTATGGAATGAAGTTCGTGACATTGTACAGGAGACAGGGATCAAGACCATCCCCATGGAAAAAAAAGGCAAAAAAGCAAAACGGCGGTCTGGGGAGGCCTTACAAATAGCTGTGATAAGAAGAGAAGTGAAAAGCAGAGGAGAAAAGGAAAGATATAAACATCTGAATGCAGAGTTCCAAAGAATAGCAAGAAGAGATAAGAAAGCCTTCTTCAGCAATCAATGCAAAGAAATAGAGGAAAACAACAGAATGGGAAAGACTAGGGATCTCTTCAAGAAAATCAGAGATACCAAAGGAACATTTCATGCAAAGATGGGCTCGATAAAGGACAGAAATGGTGTGGACCTAACAGAAGCAGAAGATATTAAGAAGAGATGGCAAGAATACACAGAAGAACTGTACAAAAAAGATCTTCACGACCCAGATAATCCCGATGGTGTGATCACTGACCTAGAGCCAGACATCCTGGAATGTGAAGTGAAGTGGGCCTTAGAAAGCATCACTACGAACAAAGCTAGTGGAGGTGATGGAATTCCAGTTGAGCTATTCCAAATCCTGAAAGATGATGCTGTGAAAGTGCTGCGCTCAATATGCCAGCAAATTTGGAAAACTCAGCAGTGGCCACAGGACTGGAAAAGGTCAGTTTTCATTCCAATCCCAAAGAAAGGCAATGCCAAAGAATGCTCAAACTACTGTACAATTGCGCTATCTCACATGCTAGTAAAGTAATGCTCAAAATTCTCCAAGCCAGGCTTCAGCAATATATGAACCATGAACTTCCTGATGTTCAAGCTGGTTTTGGAAAAGGCAGAGGAACCAGAGATCAAATTGCCAACATCTGCTGGATCATGGAAAAAGCAAGAGAATTCCAGAAAAACATCTATTTCTGCTTTATTGACTATGCCAAAGAGAGCTTATAGTATCATTTAATTTATCTTCGTCTTCCTTATTTTTTTTTAACTTAGGGCAACATTTTCTAACCATCTACTGTTTTCCAGGTACCAAAGGTGACAGTTGATGAGCTTAGTGCCTGACACATAGACTCCAATAAAAGATACATGTTGGCTGAACACATGCTTAATAATAAAGGGATGAAGAATTAAAATATAAGAGGAATGGGTGGGATATTATAAGAGGAAATATTAGAATTTTTTACATTTCAGAGTTGGAACAGTTCTGTATGGTCTTTTGTGATTGGAGTGGGTCCAAGAGATGGTAGGAAGAGAGGAAGTGGAGACAAGGAGTGACTCTTTGAAAAGTAAGGTGTTGATAAACAGTAAGAGTGTAAGACTGTTTTGCTATTGTTCTCAACAGGGGGAGTTGCCTCAAAGGGGGCATTTGGCAATGTCTGGAAATACTTTTGGTTGCCACAATTGAAAGTGTTCTACCGGCATCAAATGGCTCGAGGCCAGGGATGCTGCTAAACATTCCATATAGTGCACAAGATAGCCCCCATGACAAAAAGCATCTAATCCAAATGCCTTAAGTTTCAAGCTTGAGAACTCCTGCAGAGGGGCGTGAAATCAGAGGGTGATTTCAGTATCTAAGGTGAAGAGAACAATTATAAATTAGGTGCCTATCTGGATTACATTTCAACTTTTTTGTTTACCATGTAAAATTGAATAAGATGATCAATATTTCTAGACCTCACTTTCCCCATAAAAAGTGGAATATTACCCTTAACTGATCTCCCTGTCTATAACTTTTCTATCTTGGGGATTTAACCTGAACCCCCAGTTCCACCCACTAAGTAGTTTTGGACTACTTTTTAGTAGTTCAAATTAGTTTTTGAAATACGAATTAGGGCCAGGCACCTAATTTCACTCACCCTAGTTCCATTTATAAATAGGAAATAATACCTGCTTGGTAATATTGCTGGAGGCTTAAATGAGATAATGTATTTGAAAGTGTCCCACACATGCTTGGCATGTGGTAGGCACTCAATAAATATTTATTGAATTCAAAGATATGAAATCAAGGTTTTGAGTGCTTTAAGAGAAAGAGTGAATCATTTAAAAATATATTAATATTGTTATTTTGATTTCTGCTGCTGCTGATAAGTCACTTCAGTTGTGTCCGACTCTGTCCAACCCCATAGACGGCAGCCCATCAGGCTCCCCCGTCCCTGGGATTCTTCAGGCAAGAACACTGGAGCGAGTTGCCATTTCCTTCTCCAATGCGTGAAAGTGAAAAGTGAATGCAAAGTCGCTCAGTCGTGTCCGACTCTTAGCGACCCCATGGACTGCAGCCTACCAGGCTTCTCCATCCATGGGATTTTCCAGGCAAGAGTACTGGAGTGGAGTGCCATTGCCTTCTCTGATTTTGATTTCTATTATGGTAAATTTTCTTTTTTTTTAACATTTGCATTTTGTGTTGTCTATTCTATAGCATACATTAAAATTATACTTCAGTACATAGGTTATAAACATTATCCCTTTTATTTTGGTAGTCACTGGTTAATTATACAGCCACTTTGTATAATCACCATACTTTTGGGTAGAAACTGCCTTCTTTTTACTAAAAGCAAAGAAAATACATAAATATCAATAAAGAGCTGACCATTAAAACTAATACCTCCCAACTTTTCCCTGATAGCTCACTTGGTAAAGAATCCACCTGCAATGCAGGAGACCCTGGTTGGATTCCTGGGTCGGGAAGATCCGCTGGAGAAGGGATAGGCTACCCACTCCAGTATTCTTGGGCTCCCCTCGTGGCTCAACTGGTAAAGAATCTGCTTGCAATGTGGGAGACCTGGGTTCAATCCCTGGGTTGAGAAGATCCCCTGGAGAAGGGAAAAGCTACCCACTCTGGTATTCTGGCCTGGAGAATTCCATGGACTGTACATAGTCCATGGGGTCACAAAGAGTCAGACACAACTGAGTGACTTTCTTTCCTCCCAACTCTTTATATCAACAGGTTGTGGCAAGTGAAGAAGATCTTGTCCCACCGAGTCTGGTAGAGCCGCCTCCCAGGGCAGATGGGTTGGACTACAGAATAGCAGCTCACATCGTATCCATCCTGCCCTCTCTCTGTCTGACAGAGAGGGAGAAAAAGGTCAGATGGTATGAGAAATCCAAAAATTATGCATGCTTTGAAAAGTATGAATTCTCTCTTAAAATCGTTATTTTAATTTGAATAGAATCTCCATGAAATATTCTTATCTGAAGAAGAAAATGAAAGCAAACCAGTGCCCACAGGCCCTCTCCTGCTTAACTATCATGATGCCCACGCCCACAAGAAGTACATGCTAAAGGTAATAATTGACCAAGTTACCCAGAGGATAACTGATGCAAGGAAGCTCATTTGTAATTATTCAGTGGTAGAAATCTTAATTAGATAGCTTTACCAATGCTAATTAAAAGTGATCTACAAAGTAGATACCTACAAAGTAAGATCTTGGAAAATGCACATGAATGAAGGAAAAAGTACACCAGCAAAGAAAACTGGCCCACGTATAGAGGGCCAATGAACCATTGAATTCATTGCAGCTACACCAAATATGTATTAAAACCTTATAGTTATGTGCTTTATATATCTGCTAATATGAAAGGAAGAAAAAAACTGTGGAGGCAAGGAAAGAATCTAAGAAGGGAGGCAGGAATATATTTGAGACTTTGGCTTTTTGTCATTGTGAATAAGGAATCCATCATTTCTGTGCACCAAGAATCTCTGGCAAAGTGAGAAGTAGCTTTTTTGACCTTCAGCATAATACCAACAGTTTGTCTTCCCCAATTACCACTGATTTCCCCTGTTCCCAGATAATGAGAGCAAAGGTATCATGTTTTGCCTTCTCCATATGCATAAGGCACTTGACAGCTTATTTTAACGTCTTCTGTCACATTGCTCTTTTTCATCAGGACCTAAAGAATTTTGATCCAGTTCAAATTGAACAAGAGATGCAGTCCAAGTTGCCACTGTGGGAATTCCTTAAATTCCCTCTGCTCCCGCCATGGAATAGCACGAAGCGTCTAGCTACAATTCATGAGCTCATGCACTTCTGTACAAGTGGTGAGTACGTTGCTTCCTTGTAGCTCAAACCCATTCGTTGATGGTCATGTGTGCCTCTAATGATTATACTCCCATCTGCAAGAAGATTTTTACTCTTGTCCTTTCAGAGGCTGGGGAGTATTTTGATTGACTACAGTTTCTTTTTATTTTGAATAATGTCATTAACAGCAGGATGATAACTACAACATTCTTCAGTTTGATGCCCTGGGTTTTCATTCCGCTGTGTTTCTACGACAAGAGTAATCCCCTTCTTTCTTCCTCCTCCCCGCCTCCCAACACCCCTTCGCCCCGTCTACTCATTAGCATGATTGGAGATGACATAGCAGTGTCTGTCCTAGTTAAGAGGAGAGCTGAGAGCGCCCCTTGTGGGTAGCGTGTGCGCCTGGGTGTGGTGTGTATGCACGCGTGCTCAGAGACGTCTGACTCTTTGTGACCCTTTGGACTGTAGCCTTCCAGGCTCCTCTGTGTATGGGATTTCCCAGGCAAGAATACTGGAGTGGGTCATCATTTCCTTCTCCAAGGGATCTTCCCGACCCAGGTATTGAACCCATGTCTCCTGCGTCTCCTGCATTGCAGGTGGATTCTTTACTCGCTGAGCCATATGCTAAGTGTTAACTCCAGTTCATCTCTCACAATAGGAAGGCGTGTTGTCTGTTCTTTAAGGACAGTAGAAAGAAGTGTCATTAAAAATATCTAAAATCAGCTTCTTATTGCAGAGCTCATGGAGATTTTATGATAAAGACAATCATTTCCTGAAACACAAATCTTATTTCCAGCTGAAGTAATAGGCAGATATATTGCTGCTTATAAGAAGAAATAGGAAATTACATAGACATCTTGATTTGATCTAGATTTTTAAAAAAGTGCAGATTCTTCCTTCTCCTTTCATCTAAGACAATTATGAAATATTTGTACTTTGATTTCTTTTTTTCGTTTTTTAGTAGCCTTAGTAATAGTCAGATTTTTAAAAATTTTAATTGAAGGATAATTGCTTTACAATGATGTGTTGGTTTCTTCCATACAACAACATAAATCAGTCATAAGCATTGTAGGTCCCCTCCCTCTTGATCCTCCCTCCCAACTCCCACCCCATCCCACCCCTCTAGGTTGTCACAGAGCCCTGGATGGAGCTTCCTATGTTACATAGCAGCTTCCCACTAACTGTTTTAACACGTGGTAATGCATATGTTTCCATGACATTCTCTCAGTTGGTCCCACCCTCTCCTTCTCCTGTTGTGCCCACAAGTCTGTTCTCTACATCTGCATCTCTATTCCTGCCCTGCAAATAGGTTCATCAGTCCCATTTCTCTAGAATCTACATGTATTCACTAATATATAATATTTGGTCTTTTTCTGACTTACTTCACTGTGTATAACAGGCTCTAGGTTCATCCACCTCACTACAACTGATTCAAATTGGTTCCTTTTATGGCTGAGTAATATTCTTGTGTGTGTGTGTGTGTGTGTGTGTGTGTGTGTATACACACACACCACCACTTCTTCATCCATTCATCTGTTGATAGACATCTAGGGCATGTCCTAGCAAGTATAAATAGTATTGCAATGAACATTGGAGTACATGTGGTTTTTTTATTTTATTTTTAAACTTTACAATATTGTATTGGTTTTGCCATACATCAACATGAATCCGCCACAGGTATACATGTGTTCCCCATCCTGAACCCTCCTCCCTCCTCCCTCCCTGTACCATCCCTCTGGGTCATCCCAGTGCACCAGCCCCAAGCATGCAGTATCATGTGTCGAACCTGAACTGGCGACTCATTTCATATATGATATTATACATGTTTCCATGCCATTCTCCCAAATCATCCCACCCTCTCCCTCTCCCACAGAGTCCAAAAGACTGTTCTATACATCAGTGTCTCTTTTGCTGTCTCGTATACAGGGTTATTGTTACCATCTTTCTAAATTCCATATATATGCGTTAGTATACTATATTGGTGTTTTTCTTTCTGGCTTACTTCACTCTGTATAATAGGCTCCAGTTTCATCCACCTCATTAGAACTGATTCAAATGTATTCTTTTTAATGGCTGAGTAATACTCCATTGTGTATATGTACCACCGCTTTCTTATCCATTCATCTGCTGATGGACATCTAGATTGCTTCCATGTCCTGGCTATTATAAACAGTGCTGCGATGAACATTGGGGTACACGTGTCTCTTTCCCTTCTGGTTTCCTCAGTGTGTATGCCCAGCAGTGGGATTGCTGGGTCATAAGGCAGTTCTATTTCCAGTTTCTTAAGGAATCTCCACACTGTTCTCCATAGTGGCTGTACTAGTTTGCATTCCCACCAACAGTGTAAGAGGGTTCCCTTTTCTCCACACCCTCTCCAGCATGTATTGCTTGTAAACTATGTTTTTTTGAATTACGGTTTCTTCAGAGTATATGCCCAGTAGTGAGATTGCTGGGTCATAATGGTAGTTTTATTCCTAGTTTAAGAAATCTCCATACTGTTCTCCATAGTGGCTGTATCAATTTATATTCCCACAAACTCTGCAAGAGAGGTTCCCTTTTCTGCACATCCCCTCCAACATTAATTGTTTGTAGATTTTTTGATGTGGGCCATTCTGACCAGTGTGAGGCAATGTCTCAGTGGTAAAGAACCTGCCTGCCAATGCAAGAGATGTGGGTTTGATCCTTGGGTCAGGAAGATCCCCTGGAGAAAGAAATGTCTATTTTTGCCTGGGAAATCCCATGGACAGAGGAGCCTGGTGGGCTATGGTCCATGGAGTTGCAGAAAGAGTTGGACATGATTTAGCAACTAAACAGCAGCACATTCTGACCAGTGTGAGGTGATACCTCATTGTACTTTTGATTTGCATTTTGCTAATAATGAGTGCTATTGAGCATTTTTTCATGTATTTATGAATCTGTGTGTCTTCTTTGGAGAAATGTCTGCTTAAGCCTTCTGCTCAGTTCTTTGATTGGGTTGTTTGCTTTTCTAATACTGAACTACATGAATTGCTTGTGTATTTTGGAGATTAATCCTTTGTCAGTTGCTTTGTTTGCGATTATTTTCTCCCATTGTGAGGGTTGTCATCTCATCTTGTTTATGGTGTCCTTTGCTGTGCAAAAGCTTTTAAGTTTAATTAGGTCCCATTTGTTTATTCTGTCTTTATTTCCATTACTCTAGGAGGTGTGTCATAGAGGATCTTGCTGCCGTTTATGTCAAAGAGTATTCTGCCTATCTTTTCCTTTAAGAGTTTTATAGTTTCTGGTCTATAATTTAGGTATTTAACCCATTTTGAGTTTATTTTTGTGTATAGTATTAGGAAGGGTTCTAATTTTACTCTTTTACACATTAGCTGTCTGGTTTTCCCAGCATCACTTACTGAAGAGACTGAAAAAAAAAGAAAATGTTTAATACTGTCATATGCTGTCACCTCATGGAAGTGGGTGTAGCCTCGTGGGCCTGGGTGTGTCATGTCTATTTCCATAATCATCCTCTTCCTGCTGTCCTGAGAACATCTGACCTTTCCTCTTCTTCTTCTGCCTTGTGATATGATTTCATTCTCTCTCTACCTTGCTTCTACACACAGCACAGGATTCTTTTTTTTTTTTAATATTAAAAAGTACATTTATTGAATCATTTTTCACAGTAGCAAAATATTAGAAACAAACTATCCCATCAAAATCTCTCATTAAAATATCAGACACCTGTGTGGTACAAGATCATGTATCTTAACAACCTGGAGGGCTATCTCTATCATGATATGGAACAGCCTCCTAGATAATTTAAGTTTAAAAAGAAAAGGAAACCAAGGATGAGAAGAGGATGATTAATATGCTAACATTTGCTTTTGTCTTTTATGGGGAAAATGTGTAACACATATTCTTTTTTATACAATTTTTCAAAGGTCACACTCCAGTTATATTTATTATAAAATATTGGCTCTATTCCCCACATTGTAAAGTACACAAGATTCTTATTTTTGTTGCCATTGCCGAAACTGCCCATACACACATCCTGCTCATATGTCCCCTCCTGAAGCCTTGTTCCTCCACCTTTCCTTCCTCTTTGATCCTTCTTCGTGTTTAAGTGAAAGTTGCTTAGTCATGTCCAACTCTTTGCGACCCCATGTACTATACAGTCTGTTGAATTCTCCAGGCCAGAATACTGGAGTGGGTAGCCTTTCCCTTCTCCAGGGGATCTTCCCAACCCGGGGATTGAACCCAGGTCTCCCACATTGCAGATGGATTCTTTACCAGCTGAGCCACAAGGGAAGCCCAAGAATACTAGAGTGGGTAGCCTAGCCCTTCTCCAGCAGATCTTCCTGACCCCTGAATCTAACTGGCGTCTCCTGCATTGCAGGCAGATTTCTTAATGCTTAATAGGTCCAAATTCTTGATTTCCTTGAAAGTTGTTCCTTCACAGTGCTCTTTATTTCAGTAAATAGCAACTCTTTTCTACCAAAACCTTAGAGTCATCCCTGGTTCTTTTTTTATGCCCCACAACCAGTCCCACCACATCTCTCGCTACCAGCCCAGCCCAATCCAGCACCACCTCTCACTTGAACTATTTCAGTAATTTTCCAGTTGGTCTCCAAGCTTTCCCGTTTTTACCTACAGTCTTTTCTTCACATAATAGCAGGAATGACCCTTCCAAAAGGTTAGTCAGATCCTGTTCCTTCTTGGCTCAAAACCCTCTCATAATCACCCATTTCCCTCAAAGTAAAATCTAAACTTTTTGAGCTAATCCTCTGTCAATTTCTCGTTTTTCTACTTCACTCTATCTCGTTGACCTCACTGTGCTTCCTTGGACAAGTCCATCATACACACCCCTGCCTCCACCTCTGCACTAGCTATTTCCCTCCCCTGCCTCCATCACTCTACTCCCAGACAGTGCTATGACTCCCCCACTTCTTTCTTATTTTTGCTTTACTTCTTTACAGGACTCTGCTCTGATATTTGTTGTTGTTTAGTCACTAAGTTGTGTCCAGCTATTTTGCAACCCCACAGAATATAGCCCACCAGGCCCCTCTGTCCATGGGATTTCCCAGGCAAGAATACTGGAGTGGGTTACTATTGCCTTCTCCAGGGCATTTTTCCCTACCTAGGGACCACACCTGCGTCTCCTGCATTGCGGGCAGATTCTCTACCGTCTGAGCTACCTGGGAAGCCCTTGCTCTGACTTCTTTATATAAAATATAAAGTCCCTTCCCAGTCATTATTACTGCTTATCCCCTCATCTTGCTTTACTCTTCTTCTTGTTTCTGATAGAGTATACAATTACCTGTTTATTCTGTGTTCCCAACTGCTAAAATAGGTACTCTATAAAGTTAGGAGTTCACTGATGTTTGCTCCTGTGGTCCTTTTACTAAAGTCATTGACAACTAGTAGGTGCTCAAAAAATGTTTGTGAAATGAATGAATGAACAAACTTAATTTTGTCACCTTTGCCTTTTTCGTGTCTCTCTCCTGAATTTCCTTGTGCTTTTTTCCAAAAGGAACCTCCCCGCTACACTCTTCTCTGTTGGAGAGGAAGAACAGAGGTGACCTCTGATTCTTTGATCTGTCCCTATCATTTCACTTTCCCTCACTGAATTCCATGATTGTTTGTTAATACTACCTCCTACCTCTCTATCTTGAACTTTTGAAGTGCTGAACCAAATCTTTTCTTTCAATGTCAGGCAAAGGAAAATAGAGTATAAAGCCTAGCACATAGAAAACAAAAATGAGTGCATGAGCGAGTGAACATACAAATTCTATAAATATTAAATACACAAATTAATATAGCCCCTTGAAGGCTGATAACCTTTGAAATAAAATTATGAAAAGTTCTATACCAGTTTATTGGGTGGAAAGATACCTTTTCTAAGCCTGACTGAACAGAAAAGCCTACTAAATTAACAGCCTATATTAGACACAAATGAGTAAATTCTGTGTTAAATTACAACAGCAGCAAAAGATGCTTTTGCTTAAAATGACATTTTCTTAATGTATAAATGTGTAGTTGATTTACCATCTTGTACCAATTTCTGCTATACAGAAAAAGTGACTCAGTTATATACATATATACATTCTTTTTTGCATTCTGTTCCATTTCAGAGTACTGAATACAGTTTCCTGTACTATGCAAGATGACCTTGTTTACCCATTCTATATGTAATAGTTTGCATTTACTAACCCCAAACTCCCAAACTATCTTTCCCTCATCTTTCTCCCCTTTGGCAACCACAAGTCTATTCTCTATGAAAAAAAATGACAAGGTTTAAACATATTCAACCAATACTCTGGAAAGTCAGTGTGAATCAATCTGGACACCTCATGTTCATTCATCTTTGAAGCAGTTTGTGGGCGTTATCTTGATATATCTTGATTGTATAAGTTTCTTATTAGTTGTCTGTGATATTCGTTGCAGAATTGGGGTGCCCATGTGTAAAGTCAGGTCAACACGCATTCTGGCATGACTCTTGTCTTTCTGGTGGACTGACCATCCCACCCCATTGCCCCTGTACTGTATGGTAATAAAGAGCATTTCTAAAAGCACGGGTCTGCTTTCTTACAGAAGTCTTGAGCTGGAATGAAGTAGAACGAGCCTTCAAAGTGTTTACTTTTGAGAGCCTGAAACTCTCTGAGGTTGATGAAGATGGGAATCTAAAGCATTCTAAGATGATGTATGGGACAGATTCTGAGATGTTCAACATACCATGGGACAACCCTGCCAGATTTGCTAAACAGATAAGGCAACAATACATCATGAAAATGAATACCCAAGAAGCCAAACAGCAAACAGGTACACTGCCTGGAGGGAGCAAAAGGCATTCTTGCATTGTATGATTGTCGATTTGTCTAGTATTGTAGCTTATGGATCCGCTTTACTCTGCCTAGATGATGGAACCAAAGACAGAATTTTATTTCTGAATCAGAATTGGTCAACACCTATGCCAGATGATGCGCTCAACAAAGAAGCATCAGATTGTCGTCAGCCTGGTAGTAACAAGAAATCCTTAGACTCTGATAATAGAGAACCAACAGAGCAGGAGAGAAACTTGAAGTCTCAGCTCCAACCTGAGACTCTGGGTGAGCAAATGTGTGTGTGTGTGTGTGTGTTTGTATGTGTATAGATACTGATATAGAATGTATAAACCAAAAAAATTCAAGATACATTATTTAAATGCCTCCCTATTTCAGTTGAAAAACTGGTTCATATTGTTTTATTAATTAAACTTTGTTACTGAGTGTTATTCAGTAACTACTCATTTAAAAAAATTTATTGAAGTAGAATTGATTTACATTGCTTTTATTATACAGCAGATTGATTCAGTCATATATTTTTTCATATTTTTTTGCATTATAGGTTATTACAAGACACTGAATATAGTTCCCTGTGCTATATAATAGGTCCTTGTCATTTATCTGTTTTATATGTGGTAGTGTGTATCTGTTGATCCCAAACTCCTAATTTATCCTCCTCTCCCCAAGTTTTTTTTCTATATTGGAAATCTATTTCTGTTTTGTAAATAAATTCATCTGCATCATTTTTTGGATTCCACATGTAAGTTACATTATATATTTGTTTTTCTCTGTCTGACTTATTTCACTTAATGTGATAATCTAGGTTCATCAATGTTATTGCAAATGACATTATTTCATACTTTCTTTGGTTGAGTAATATTCTATTGTGTGTATTATATATATGCATATATGTGTGTTTTGTTTATCCATTTATCTGCTGATGGACATTTAGGTTGCTTCCATGTCTTGGCTATTGTGAACAGTGCTGCTATGGACATAGGAATGAGTGCATCTCTTGAATTATAGTTTTGCCTAGATAGTATGCCTAGGAGTGGGATTGCTGGATCATATGGTAACTATTCTTAGTTTTATAAGGAACCTCCATACTATTCTCCATAGTGGGTTTATTTACCAATTTCCATTCTCATCGATAGTTTAGGAAGGTTCTCTTTTCTCCACACTCTCTCTCGCATTTATTATCTGTAGAGTAAGTCCTCATTATTTCAACCCTTGTTTTTCAATGTATCATAAGGCCTCTTAAGTGACTCGTACTACCTTTGTAATTATAGTACAGTGACCAGAATTAAAACTTTTATCATTAGTGTTTCACAGGGTTATTGTGATTATATGCAAAAAAAAATTATCCAAAATTACCCCCAATAGCAATGAACTGTGTAGTACAGAGCTTGGTACAAAATCAATACTCAATGAACATCAGTTTACCTGAACACCCTCCTGCTCAGGTAATTATTCTCATTGTAGAATAAATCATAATAAATATTGTAACATTAAGAGATATATAAGCATAGAAGAATATCAGGCTAAATTTTTTTTTCAGGCTAAATTTTTATTGAGCTGTTTTACACACAGCTATCAGATTACTTACTTAAAATATGGTTCTGCTATTACCCTGCTTATAACCTTCAATGACTCCCTCGTTGTTGCTAAGTCAAGTCTGACTCTTTTTGCGACCCCATGGACTGTAGTCTGGCCAGGCTCCTCTGTCCATGGGATTTCCTAGGCAAGAATACTGGAGTGTGTTCCAGGAGTGGGTTACCATTTACTTGTCCAAGGGATCTTCCCAATCCAGGGATCAAAACTGTGTCTCCTGCTTTGGTAGGCAGATTCTTTACCGTTCAGCTATCAATGGCTTCCTACTACCTACAAATAGAACCCAACTTCTTGGCTTGCTTTATACACTTCTTCAGCAGTACCAAATTATTTTCCCAAACCCTTTCCACTTTTTCACTTTTGTTCTCTTATCACATGCTGTAGTCAATATAATTAGACCCTGTTTCCTCTAGGCAGCCTGCTCTTTTCTATCTCTAACTTTTCCCCACAATAACCTCCCACTAGAGTTGTCTTTTTGATTATACTGAGGTTCAAATGACACGCCCATGAAGCTTTGTTAGATGTGTTTATCTGGAACTGCCTTTCTTACCATTCCCATGCTCATAACTAATATATGCTTCCTTTATAGCATCAGTTATTTCCTACTCTGCTGTGCTGTGCTTTGCTTAGTCATTCAGTCATGTCTGACTCTTTGCAACCCCATGGACTGTAGCCCACCAGGCTCCTCTGTCCATGAGGATTCTCCAGGCAAGAATACTAGAGTAGGTTGCTGTGGCCCCCCTCCAGGGGATCTTCCCAACCTAGGGGTCGAACCCAGGTCTCCCACATTGAAGGCTGATTCTTTACCATTTAAGCCACCAGAGAAGCCCAAGAATACTGGAAGGGGTAGCCTATCCCTTCTCCAGGGGATCTTCCCAAACCAGGAATGCAACTGGGTTTGCCTGCATTGCAGGAGGATTCTTCACCAGCTGAGCTCCCAGGGATTTCCTACTACTTATAATGGTTATGCATATGCCTATATTAAGGCTTCCTTAATACTATAGCTTCTTAGAGATCATAAGTACATATGTTTATATTAAAAACCTTAACTGTATACTACATCATAAAATAAATTTTCACAGATCAAAACTACAGAGTATGTTCTTGAACCACAAAAAAATTATGGAAAATATAGATGCAATAGGAAGAACAAATAAAATGAAAATTTTGGCCCTTTGAAAGATTTTTAAAATTGAAAATTTTTTAGTAAATGGCTGATCACAAAAAGAAGCATGAATTACTGTATTAGAAATAAAATTGTTTCAGGAATAAAAATCATTGGGGAAATAAAGAATCAGATTTCCCTTTGGTGCCATAGAAATTTAAAAGAGTAAAAGGATATAAGGGGCTTCCCTGAGAGCTCAGTTGGTAAAGAATCTGCAACTTTATTTGAGTATGTCCAAAGATGATGCTATGAAAGTGCTGCACTCAATATGCCAGCAAATTTGGAAAACTCAGCAGTGGCCACAGGACTGGAAAAGGTCAGTTTTCATTCCAATCCCAAAGAAAGGCAGTGCCAGAGAATGCTCAAACTACCATACAATTGCACTCATCTCACACGCTAGTAAAGTAACGCTCAAAATTCTCCAAGCCAGGCTTCAGCAATACGTGAACTGTGAACTTCCAGAGGTTCAAGCTGGTTTTAGAAAAGGCAGAGGAACCAGAGGTCAAATTGCCAACATCCACTGGATCATCAAAAAAGCAAGAGAGTTCCAGAAAAACATCTATTTCTGCTTTATTGACTGTGCCAAACCTTTGACTGTGTGGATCACAATAAACTGTGGAAAATTCTGAAAGAGATGGGAATACCAGACCACCTGACCTGCCTCTTAAGAAACCTATATGCAGGTCAGGAAGCAACAGTTAGAACTGGACATGGAAAAACAGACTGGTTCCAAATAGGAAAAGGAGTTCGTCAAGGCTGTATATTGTCACCCTGCTTATTTAACTTATATGCAGAGTACATCATGAGAAACACTGGGCTGGAAGAAGCACAAGCTGGAATCAAGATTGCCAGGAGAAATATAAATAACCTCAGATATGCAGATGACACCACCCTTATGGCAGCAAGTGAAGAGGGACTAAAAAGCCTGTTGATGAAAGTGAAAGAGAGGAGTGAAAAGGTTGGCTTAAAGCTCAACTTTCAGAAAACAAAGATCATGGCATCTGGTCCCATCACTTCATGGGAAATAGATGGGGAAATAGTGGAAACAGTGTCAGACTGTATTTTGGGGAGCTCCAAAATCACAGCAGATGGTGACTGCAGCCATGAAATTAAAAGACGCTTACTCTTTGGAAGGAAAGTTATGACCAACCTAGACAGCATATTCAAAAGCAGAGACATTACTTTGCCAACAAAGGTCTGTCTAGTCAAGGCTACGGTTTTTCCTGTGGTCATGTATGGATGTGAGAGTTGGACTGTGAAGAAAGCTGAGTGCCGAAGAATTGATGCTTTTGAACCGTGGTGTTGGAGAAGACTCTTGAGAGTCCCTTGGACTGCAAGGAGATCCAACCAGTCCATTTTAAAGGAGATCAGTCCTGGGTTTTCATTGGAAGGACTGATGTTGAAGCTGAAACTCCAGTACTTTGGCCACCTCATGTGAAGAGTTGGCTCATTGGAAAAGACTCTGATGCTGAGAGGGATTGGGGTAGGAGGAAAAGGGGATGACAGAGGATGAGATGGCTGGATGGCATCACCAACTCAATGGACGTGAGTTTGAGTGAACACCAGGAGTTGGTGATGGACAGGGAGGCCTGGCGTGCTGCGATTCATGGGGTTGCAAAGAGTCGGACACGACTAAACGACTGAACTGAACTGAAAAATGAAATGAGTAAATTACTAGAAAAGTATTCACTCAATAAAAAATATAAAACCTGACTATCTTATAATTATTTAAATAAATTAAGTCAATTTAAAACCCTCCCAAAGAAGACATGCCAAACTCAAATAATCTCATTGACTAGTGATATTAAACACTCAAAAAATAATAGTTCTAAACACTCAAAATATAGTTCCAATCTTAGCAAAAATTAATTCCAGGAAATATAGAAGGATTATTCTCTTCTCATTTTATGAAACTAGCATCAGCCTTATAATAAAACTGTCAAGGGTAGTACAACAACAACAACAAAAATTAAAACTCAGTTATTCATGAACATATATGCCAAAATCCTGAATAAAACATAAGCAAACTGATCTAGCAATATACAAAATCATAATAGTCAGGACAAGTTTTTGTAAGAAGGAAACGCATACATTGTAAAATCAATATAATTTATCAGTTAACACACTAAGAAAAATATAATCTCAGTGGATGGAGAAAAAATATAGCAATTTATGAAAAACAAACTAGCAATAGAGAGAAAACTTCTCTACCTTATAAAGTGTATTTTAAAACTTACTATAAGAAACATTATCTATCAAGATGAAAAGTTGAAAGGTTTCCCTTGATCAGAAGGTTATCCACTGTAAACTCTCGTATTTAGGATCACATTGGAGATGCTAGCCAACTCAGTAAGGTAAGAAAAAGAGATAAAGCTATAAATGTTGAAAAGAAGCAAAACTGTTATTATTTGTAAATTGTGTGTAAAAAAAACCCAGAACAATCCCCCAAAAAAGTCAGAAATTATATGAAGGTTTAATAAAGAAATGTGATTGTGAAATAACATGAGTAAGTTGTCTGAAGTGCTGGGACTTTTCTTTATCATTATTCATTATAGCAAGCATTTAAGTTTTTTGTACTTTTCTGTATTATTTCAAAATTCTAAAAAATGGTCACTACTATAAAAGAATAGATGTTAAGTGAGTATGAGCATATCCTAATCCTGAAGATGAGACTCAGATGGGTTAAGGAACTTGTTCAACCACGTATGAGCAGGAAGTCAGGATTCCAAAGAGGGACCCAAAGCAATGCTTCCTCCACTGTGTCTTGTGGCTTCCTCAGTTCTAAGAAATGCCTTGTGATGCATCTGATGGTTTAACCATATTCATATTCTCTTCTTCATGGTTATACATTCCCAATTTTGTTGCCTTTGGGACTTCCTAGGGCTGGTTGCTTACCTTCAGGGCAGGTGCCTTACCTTTAGGGTTGGTTCTCTATCTCCCTGTTCTAAATACCCTTACCTATTAGCCTAACTCACAAAAAATTAACTTGAGATATTATGGCATTAGTGAGTCCTATTGGAATATAAATGTATGACAAAGAGGTCATTTTGAGTTAATATAGAGCCAGAATAAGCCAGGAGAGAGAGAAGGCCTGACGGGTTTTTTGTTTGCTTGTTTTATTTTGCCTTTTTTTTTTTTTTTTTAAAGAGCAGTTGGTGCATAGCTTTCCTCAGGCAACTTTTGCCACCTGGTGGTCATACCACATAAATTTGTGTTCTGAGTCCTGGTGCAAAGTAAATGTTTATAGCAATTCCCTAAATCATCATGGCTAAAAATGCTATCATGGATGGTGTATCCTAGTGGCCAAGCAATCTTGAGAGCTGAACCCATGGCTTGTGAGGGATTCTACCTGATGTAGGCTGGCCTATGTCAAGGAATTGTTACATTTGGATGGAGATGGGTAGATGAACCTTGGTGCCTCACTGAGGCTATTAACATGTAAGGGAAATTTTTGTTGTTGCTAATCTTTTGTTTGTTTTGCATTTTCCCCCTAACTGAGTCACATTTCTGAAGCAGCCACTTTAAATCTCTAAACAAAGCAGAAATTGTTCATGTATTTCCTGCACAACCACCTTAGCATCAAATACATAGAAAAGCCTGTTCCTGGACTTGAAGGGCTAAATACTTGTGCTTTTCTCAACCGAACAGTAGATTTCCATCTGAGACTGGTTTTGAACTTGACGGGGCCTATTGGATATTTATGAAAAACCTGAGAGTTGATAACCATGAGGCTATAGGTTTAGATGTGCCCTTTATGCTTGTTGAGTGTTTTTTTAATAAAGTAACTGCTTTGCAGAGGGATCTTGTTATCTCTAAAGTAAAACAGATTAGGAAAGCTGTTTTTCAAAGAGATGAGAATGCATCCATTTCCAGATGTGTCAAAAACTACTGAATCACACTGTCAAAGGATTATGTGGTTGAAGGAAGAAATCAGGAAGAAAGAAAAAGAATGACTTTTACTCTACTATTAAATAGAGTTCAGATTAGTCTTAGAATGTTCTTCCCTTTGACAACATATCTGATGCACAGTTTTTTAAAACATATTTTCTAAACTGGAGACTTTTTTTTCTATTGGATCCTTAGACACAGGAGGGAATATCAAGTCTCCTGGAAATCTGGCAGCCCATAGAATAGAATAACTTTTATTCCACAGATTGCATATCAATTGCTTCAAGTACACATGGGACATAATGGTCTATTTAGAGTTATAGTTGGCCTGAGTTTTCTCTTGAGTGTCTGTGTTATATAAATATTAAACTGAATTGAATTTATAGTTTTCTTATAAATCAAAATGGAACATTCATGCTGTTACCCTCACCAGCCCAAGGTGAGATGGAACTAGTAGCAAAAATATAAGTAGCTATGCTCTTAAAGACAAGTAAAACATTTGGCCTATCTTGCTTAGATGTAATTAGCTAGTCCCTCTAGAAGCCCAGATGTTCTCTTTGCCACACAATGAAAATTTAGATCTTGTGAAAGTGAAAGTTGCTCAGTCATGTCTGACTCTTGGCGAACCCATGGACTGTCATGGAATTCTCCAGGCCCGAATACTGGAGTGGGTCGCCTTTCCCTTCTCCAGGGGATCTTCCCAACCCAGGGATCTAACCCAGGTCTCCCACGTTGCAGGCAGATTCTTTACCAGCTGAGCTTATGCTTACCCCACAAATAAGCTTTTGTTGTAGGATGTCTTCCACATTTCTGCACTCTTTGGCTCAATATTTATTTCCAGTTTTAATACATGATGTAGATTTCTCTCATTCAATCAAAAAAAAAATATATATATATGTATTTACCGAGTTCCTACCATGTGTTGGGTGCAAAGAGTAAGGTAAGGGAAAATAGAAGTTCTTATTCTCCAGGAATTCACATTTGAGATGGAGAGACAGACAAATATTATTAGGCATGGATAAATGCCATGATCAAAAATCAAGCAGGATAAGAAGCAGAAGACTCTTGAGGAGGTGACAGTTGAACAGCAATATGAATGAAGGGTTTGAAACAGATGACTATCTAAAAGCAAAGCATGCTAGACAGAGAAAGAGTCAAGTTCAAAAACTTCAAGATGCAACAAGCAAGCCAGCGAGTCTGGAGTGGAATGAGCCAGGGAGAGTAGAAGGAGGTGTGGCTGGAGAGTCAAGCTGGAGCCATTTTATATATGACTTCCTCGGGTTTAATCTGCTATTATTCAGAGGGTGATAAAAAGTCAGACTGGCTGTCTTTGAGCAGTAAGACAGATATGTTACAAGATTTAATGCACCACTCCCCCTCAACTTTATTACTTTGATCAGATTTGGAATATGCTATGTCCTTGATTTCTTTCTTTCTTAGAGATTCACAGTCACAAGAGCATATTACAAATTCTGAAACTTTCACAGGAAAGGGTCTATTTATCCATGTGAAACTCATATACCATGGAATTCCTCTACATAACACATTTGTTAACTTTAAGATTTACTGAAACAGGATGATTCAGAAATCAACACCATCAGTCTGTTTCTTCCCTCTCCATTTATGGCCGTGTGCTTGGTACTCAAGGAGGTTATCACAGTCCCAGTTATCATATAAGTCTACTCTTTGGTCACAGTGAGAGCTAGTGTGTCCATGATAAGGGGCCCCGTGGAACCCAGCTCCCTATTCATTTTATTCATTTAGCTAACTTTTAAAACCTCTGTAAATCTGAAGATGCCCATTAAATGGGTTTTAAATTAATAAATTGTTAATGAATGGGGGAAAAGCTTAACGGGATAGAGTATGGTATTGCTTCTTCTAGTAGGAGGTGATTTTGTCAGGTGGTTCTTCTTTCCATACGTCCCTGCCCCTGTCCTAGTCTGTCACTCACAAGATACAAGTTTGAAAAGGCTTTGTGATAGTACCAGCATCATAACAGACAACTGTGTGGTGAGCAGCTGACATAGTTTAATCAGTAAATATTTGCAGCTTGTAAGATAAAAGTACATTGTCAGAAGCGAGCCATAGAGTCTGAAGGCAGAATATCTAATATATGATTTAGGAATGCATTATATAGGGAGCTGGGTTTTTTTCAAAGGACTTAGTATAACTTTTCTAGGTAGACACTAATTTAGAATTATTGACAAAAACACATTTTTGGAGGCATGAAACATGCCTTTCAGGAATTACCTTTTCAGCACAGAAACATAGATCACATGGCAACAAAAAGGCACAGCATTGACCAAAGAGAGAACAAAGCCCAAACACAACTGGATGTTGATGTCTTTGATTTACAGAGCAGACCATGAACAATGAGATCAAAGATGACGCGGTCACAAATGCTGATCTTCTTGAAAAGGTAGGGAATTATTGCCCTAAAAGTGTAGATGCCAGTAAGATCTGAGAAAACCATAACTAAAAAAAGAGAGAAACTTAGCAGGAAGGGGCTGATCCTAGAGGAGAAGGGTTTATTCAGACCGCCCCCCGCCCCCAGCTCAGTTCCAACTGGAGAGAAAGGAGTTAATTTCACCAGCCGCTCAAGCAAAACTTCCAGGCTCCATGCTTCTCTCTAGACAGTGTGGCTTGGCAACGTCACGAACACCTGCTGACCATACAGCTATGTAGAACTAATGCTGTCTTGAAGTGAGTTCAGAAAACCTGCCTATAATTGCTAACAGGACTCAGAAGAGTATAACCTAACAATAAAAATATTTAGATTATGTTGCCCATAAAAAAAAAAGTCAAAGGCATACTTTTTCTGGCAGCAGTTCTCTTAAAATGTTGCCATATGGATTTATACATATGCAGATTTCCCCCAATTAGATGGAGAGCATGCTGGTTAGTTGATGGAGTCCAAGAGGGCTTCATTTGGACTTAAACAAATTAAAGCTGAAATTGTATTCCTCTGATTTTTTTTTTTAAGAAACCAAAGAAGATGACTGTAGAAGCCGAGTTAGAGGACATAAAGAAAACCCAGCAACGCAATCTAATGGACTGGAGTTTTACTGAACATTTTAAACCAAAAGTTCTGCTTCAGGTATTAATGGGCTATGAGTCTCATCAGATTGGTCTGGGGAGGCTCAGTGTGATTTAGAACAGTTCACTTCTAGGTTACTCTCAGATCTATTTCAGATCAATATTCCCATTTACTTCAGCTATAAAGTGAGTTTATTCCCAGACTGTGTGCTATGCATGCCCAAAATAGTTTAAAATGTACTTTCTTATAGGATGTTTTTTTAATGAAGTCTCTTAAGAAAAGAAAGAAGATATGTGCATGACTGCTGCACATGTTTTTTTAAAAAAAAAAAAAAACATAGTAATAAAAGTAAGATGTTATTGGGAAGCAACCTTATATTTCCCCATATTGCCTGTTAGCTCTCTTCAGTTTTCACATTTCTAAATATTTTCTGATGCAATTAACAATTCAATGTAAACTGTGATGGCTAACATTTATTGAGCACTTACCATATGCTGCTGCTGCTAGTCAATGATTAATATGTATTACTAGGTTATTTAATCTATTCAGTAATCTTATGAAGTAGAAACTATTTAAATAGTAGAAAACTGAGGCACCTTAACCACTAGTAACTTTTGTCCAAGGTCACACTGGAAAGGGTCTCACTGGTTGATGAGTGAGAGAAGCAAGAGCCAAACAAACCCAAGAAATCAGACCCAGAACTTGTGCTCTTAACCACTACGCAAAATAATGAGTAACACTGAAGCAAGCTCTTTTTGTCAATTTTACATTTTACGCAAAAACTTTTACTCTTTTTTCTTTTATCCTTTGAATTTAAATTTAAATTTAATTTAATTTAAAATTTAAAATAAAATTTTGCATCCACTTATTTTTTAAAGCCAAAACATTGTGTAAAGAGTCTTGTGAAAAATACCAGGTCCCTCCCATGCCCATGGAGCTTTCCAGGTGGTTCAGTGGTAATGAATTTGCCTGCCAATGCAGGAGCCAAATCCCTGGGTCAGGAAGATCCCCTGGAGGAAAGAAATGATAACCTACTCTAGTATTCTTGCCTGGAGAATTCCATGGACAGAGAAGCCTGGCAGGTTAGTCAGTGGGGTCACAAAGAGTCAGACATGACTGAGCATGCACACTCCCATGCCATAACACAATTCCCAGAGGTAAAAATCTTCAGCGTATTTACTGGTTTCTTTTGTTACTTAACTCAGTTATCTCTAAATAACAAGATATTTAGTTACCATCATCAACTGACTCCCTCTTGAAAAAACAGCTTGCCCAACCCCATATAACACACACTGAGACATGCACGTACACTCACTCATTACTCCTATACATACATATACACACTCATAAACTCAAACCTTGTCATTCTCTGAAACTTTTAGCCATATCATAATTTTTATTAGATTTCAAGATTTGTCATATTTCAATTATATAAGTGCTATTCACAGCTGAAACAGTATGAAAAAGCAAAAAGATAGGACACTGAAAGATGGACTCCCCAGGTTGGTAGGTGCCCAATATGCTACTGGCGATCAGTGGAGAAATAACTCCAGAAAGAATGAAGGGATGGAGCCAAAGCAAAAACACCACCCAGGTGTGGATGGGACTGCTGATGGAAGCAAGGTCTGATGCTGTAAAGAGCAATATTGCATAGGAACCTGGAATGTCAGGTCCATGAATTAAGGCAAATTGTAAGTGGTCAAGCAGGAGATGGCAAGAGTGAACATCGACATTTTAGGAATCAGCGAACCAATATGGACTGGAATGGGTGAATTTAACTCAGCTGACCCTTCTATCTACTACTGTGGGCAAGAATCCCTTAGAAGGAATGGGGTAGTCAGCATAGTCAACAAAAGAGTCCGAAATGCAGTACTTGGATGCAATCTCGAAAACGACAGAATGATCTCTGTTCATTTCCAAAGCAAACCATTCAATATCACAGTAATCCAACTCTATGCCCTGACCAGTAATGCTGAAGAAGCTGAAGTTGAATGGTCCTATGAAGTTCTACAAGACCTTCTTGAACTAACACCCAATAAAAGATGTTTTCATTATAAGGGACTGGAATGCAAAAGTAGGAAGTCAAGAAACACCTGGAATAACAGGTAAATTTGGCCTTGGAATACAGAATGAAGCAGGGCAAAGGCTAATAGAGTTTTGCCAAGAGAATGCAGTGGTCACAGGAAACACCCTCTTCCAATAGCACAAGAGAAGACTCTATACATGGACATCACCAGATGGTCAACACCAAAATCAGACTGATTATATTCTTTGCAGCCAAAGATGGAGAAGCTCTATACAGACAGCAAAAACAAGACTGGGAGCTGACTGTGGCTCAGATCATGAACTCCTTATTGCCAAATTCAGACTTAAATTGAGGCAAATAGGGAAAACCACTAGACCATTCAGTTATGACCTACATCAAATCCCTTACAATTATACAGTGGAAGTGACAACTAGATTCAAGGCATTAAATCTGATACAGAGTGCCTGAAGAACTATGGACGGAGGTTTGTGACATTGTACAGGGGGCTGTGATCAAGGCCATCCCTGAGAAAAAGAAATGCAAAGGAGAAAAGGAAAGATATACCCATTTGAATGCAGAGTTCCAAAGAATAGCAAGGAGAGAGAAGAAAGCCTTCCTCAGTGATCAATGCAAAGAAATAGAGGAAAATAACAGAATGGGAAAGACTAGAAATCTCTTCAAGAAAACTAGAGATACCAAGGTAGCATTTCATTCAAAGATGGGCACAATAAAGGACAGAAATGGTATGGACCTAACAGAAGCAGAAGATATTAAGAAGAGGTGGCAAGAATACACAGAAGAACTATACAAAAAGATCTTCATTACCCAGATAATCACGATGGTGTGATCACTCATCTAGAGCCAGACATCCTAGAATGCAAAGGAAGTCAAGTGAGCCTTAGGAAGCATCACTATGAACAAAGCTAGAGGAGGTGATGGAATTCCAGTTGAGCTATTTCAAATCCTAAAAGATGATGTTGTGAAAGTGCTACACTCAATTTGTCAGCATATTTGGAAAACTCAGCAGTGGCCACAGGATTGGAAAAGGTCGGTTTTCATTCCAATCCCGAAGGAAGGCTGTGCCAAAGAATGGTCAAACTACTGCACAATTACACTCATCTCACACGCTAGCAAAATGATCCTCAAAATTCTCCAAGCCAAGCTTCAACAGTATGTGAACCGTGAACTTCCAGATGTTCAAGCTGGATTTAGAAAAGGCAGAGAAACCAGAGATCTAATTGCCAACATCCATTGGATCACAGAAAAAGTGACACAGTTCCAGAAAAACATCTACTTCTGCTTTATTGACTATGCCAAACCTTTGACTGTGTGATCACAACAAGCTGTGGAAAATTCTTAAAAGAGATGGGAATACCAGACCACCTGACCTGCCTCCTGAGAAATCTGTATGCAGGTCAAGAAGCAACAGTTAGAACAGAATATGAACAACAGACTGGTTCCAAATAGGGAAAAGAGTACATCAAGGCTGAATATTGTCACCCTGCTTATTTAACTTATATGCAGAGTACATCATGCAAAATGCCAGGCTGGATGAAGCACAAGCTGGAATCAAGACTGCCAGGAGAAATATCAATAACCTCATATATGCAGATGACACCACACTTATGGCAGAAAGTGAAGAAGAACTAAAGAACCATTTGATGAAAGTGGAAGAAGAGAATGAAAAAGTTGGCTTAAAACTCAACATTCAGAAAACTAAGATTATGGCATCTGGTCCCATCACTTCATGGCAAATAGATGGGGAAACAATTGAAACAGTGAGAGACTTTATCTTTTTGGGCTCCAAAATCACTGCAGATGGTGACTGCAGCCACTTGCTCCTTGGAAGAAAAGTTTTGACCAACCTAGACAGCGTGTTAAAAAGCAAAAACATTACTTCGCCAACAAAGGCCCAGCTATGGTTTTTCCAGTAGTCATGTATGGATGTGAGAGTTGGACTATAAAGAAAGCTGAGAACCAAAGAATTGATGCTTTTGAACTGTGGTGTTGGAGAAGACTCTTGAGAGTCCCTTGGTCTGCAAGGAGATCCAACCAGTCAATCCTAAAGGATATCAGTCCTGAATATTCATTGGAAGGACTGATGCTGAAGCTGAAACTCCATTACTTTGGCCACCTGATGTGAAGAACTGACTCACTGGAAAAGACCCTGATGCTGGGAAAGATTGAAGGCAGGACAAGAAGGGGACAACAGAGGATGAGATGGTTGGATGGCATCACCCACTCAATGGACATGAGTTTGAGTAGGCTCTGGGAGTTGGTGACGGACAGGAAAGCCTGGTGTGCTTCAGTCCACGGGGTCACAGATAGTCAGACACGACTTAGTGACTGAACTGAACTGATTCATAGCTGTACTGTGTAGTATCCTGGATTACATTTCCTTTTTATTTGTTTAGTTTGATAAACATTTGTCACTACTCTCCCCCAAATTCTCTACTTAAGAGTAAATCTCTGCTCAGTACATTCAAACCTAACAGATAGTCCATCAGTTGTGTTTTGTAAGCAATATCTTTCCTGTGTGTTCTGAACCTCTGCTTGTCCTCTACTTGTTTTCTGGGTTCACAGGGTCACAGGTGAGCAGGAATTTTGCCCAAGGATGGTGGGACTCAGAAACTGAGTCACACCCATAACTGACTTAGAAGATATTCAGATAACATTTGAGCCTTAGAGTTGATGCTGGAAAGGGTTGAAACTTTGAAGGATGTTGGGTGGGTGAATATATTTTATACATGGGAAAGATATGAATTTGAGAGGCTACAAGATAAACTGTAGGCTTCTCTGGTAGCTCAGCTGGTAAAGAATCCACAATGCAGGAGACCTGGGTTTGATCCCAGGGTTGGGAATATCCCCTGGAGAAGGAAAGGGCAACCCACTCCATTATTCTGGTCTGGAAAATTCCATGGACTGTATAGTCCCTAGCGTCGCAAAGAGTCAGACTGACTGAGCAACTTTCACTTTCAGTCTGAACTGTTTTATGTTGAACAGTGTCCCTCAAAAGATTTTTTAGAATCCTTACACCTAGGACCTGAAAGTGGATTATTTGGAATTAGGGTGTCTAAATGATGCAATCAAGTTAAGATGAGATCATTATAGTAGGCTCCAACCAAATGTGATTTATGTCCTTGTAAGAAGACGAAAATACCAACTAAAGACACACAGGGAGAATATTTTGTAACCAGAGAGGTGGAGATTAGAATGATGCAGATCCAAGCTAAAATTCACCAAGGATTGATGACCCCTGTCAGAAGCTACTATACAAAGCAGCAAAGGAAATTCTACCGGTTCTCAGAGAGAGCACGCTACACAGCGGTGGTCCTGCCATCCCCTTTGCGGCCATCCTGGCCATATCCTTTGCCTCTATTTCCAGTTAGATACTGTCTTCTGCATCCCATGTTGCCCTCTCTCTTGGGTTACTCTCTTTTTGTGGGGGACTGTCTTTTCAAGTTACCCCCTGAGTTAACATAAATGGCAGGTAAATTTTTGAGGTGATGGATGTTTGAAAATACCTTAATTCTATACTTTTAACTGCCAGTTTGGCTTAATATAAGATGCTAAGTTAAAAAGTCTTTTCCTTCAACATTTTGAAGCCATTCCTCAATAGTCTTCTAGTGTTCCAGATTGTCCTTGAGAAAGAAAAAAACAATGAAATTCTGATTCCTGATCAGGTGAGTCTGTGTTTTTTCTTCTCTCTGTAAGGTCTTTAAAATTTTCTTTCTGTTCCAGTGTTCTGGATTTCCTGTTGATATGCCTTGATGTGTGGTTCTATTCTTAATACTGCACCGGGGAGCCCAGTATAATCCAGAAACTCTGAGCTTTACATTCTGGGAAGTATTATACAATCATCACTCTAATAATCCTCTCCCCTCCCTTTTCTTTAGTCTTTCTTCCTGAAACTCCTGTTGTTCTGGTATTGGACTCCTAGACTGAAGTTCCAATTTCCTTATCCTTTCCTTCCAAGTTTTCAACAGCTTTTCTTCTTATTCTGGAAATATGTCTCTGCTTTCATCGAATTTTTCTATCAAGTCTTCTGTATCTGTTGTTATAATATTAATATCATAAGGTTATATTTATAGTTACAAATTACATTTATAAAACATTCTCTTCCCATTCCCTGGTACCGTATCTTCCCTTATCTCTATGAGGATATACTAAAGTCCTTTGAAGTCTTCTCCCTGAAAACTCCTTTCCCCAGGTTTTAACTATTTTTTTGTGGGGGAGGTGTCTTCATTTTTCACATTGAAGAATAGCATCTAGTGATATTTGCCTCTTTGTTTATATTCATAATGAGACACTAAAAAAATATAATAGGAAGTGCTACATAAAGTCAAAGTGGGGGAAAGCTGTCAATAAGCTGACCTTGTTGTTGGGTGATTTGGCTGCGGGGAGGTGGGGGGTCTTGAAAGACCCGTGAATGTTGATGTATTAATTCTATACGCTTGGGCCATTTAGAGCCTCTAGGGAAAAAAGTCTGATCTCTTCTCTTCCGAGACATAACTTGTCAGGGTTTTAGGAGCTGAATGATGGAGGAAATGAATTTCAGATTTCTTACCACCCAGTGTCTAGATCTGCACTGTCCAATGTGGTAGCCACTAGTCACATGTAGCTTCTGAGTACTTAGCAATTTTTATATTGATTACATATTGAAATGATAATATATTTTGACATATTAGGTTAAATAAAATATATGGTTTGATTTTACCTTAACCTTTAAAATATGACTACTATAAATTTTAAAAGTATGCGCATGGCTCACCTTTGTGGCTCACCTTATATTTCTATTCAACCATGCCAATTCAACTTTTACAGAATTCTCTTTTTTCTGTGGTATAGCTCTCCCTCAGTGGTGCCCAGGGTCCCTCCTCTTAAAAATCCACAGGGTCAGCTTCTATAGTAATAATCCTCCTTTCTTCTGCTGAGGAGAGAGATGGGCAGTACCCTGGCTGCTCAGAATGGTTGAGGCTTCTTAAAAGACATTAATCTTCCTATTTTCATTGCCACTTTCATTCCACTTTCAGAGGTACCTAACTCTGCCATTTCCGGAGCCTTTCTGTGTTTCTGCTCATAATGTTCCTTCAGGTCTCTCTTAAAACTAATCTTGGAATTTGATTTTCCATGTTCTGCTAAATCAGTTACCATTTATTCTCCTGCTTTCCAGCCTCCACAATGTTTCTTTTGTCTCATCTCCCTTGGGCTTCAACTTTGTGATATTAAAACTCGAATTTGACTGTTCCTTTAGTGAGGGGTTAGGAAGTGCATGTGTTTAATCTTTCATTTTTTAACTGGAAGTTCATTTCAGATTTTATTTTGTTTTAGCCTCTCCTCCTCACTCCATAGAAGCTTAACTTTTATTTCTTTTTAAAAATATATTTATTTATTTATTTGGCTGCTCCAGGTCTTGGTTGCGGCATGTGAACTCTCAGTTGCAGCAGGTGGAATCTAATTCCCTGACTAGGGATCGAACCCAGGCCCCCTGCATTGGGAGCCTGGAGTCTTATCCACTGAACCACCAGGGAAGTCCTGAAGCTTCACTTTTCAAGGTCACATGTAATTGTCCTGCCAAACCTAATGGACATTTCTTTGTATATCTTCCTTGACCTTTTCCTCACAAAGCTGATCACTTCCCCACAAAACACTGTTCACTCCCAGTTTCCAAAGCACCATACCGGATTCCTCCTCAGTGTGCCGTCTGGAATTTTGTTGAGTACTTCTCCTCTACCTACCATTTAAATATTGAAGTGCTTCAAGCCTCAGTCTCGAACTATCTTCTCTCCTCTGTAAACATTCTTTTAATGATTTCATCTACTACATATGTCTAATCCTGATGACTCATAAAAGTTTATCTTCCAAATTATCTCTATCTTGAGTTCCACATTAGTGAATTTCTGATAGGCATCTTAAATATTTAGTGTCCCACATGAAGCAAGTAATTTTCCCACCTAAGCATGCTTCTCCCCTCATCCATCTCAGAAAACACCAGCGTCAAGCCAAAAGGCTGAGAGTCATTCCTTACTTCAGCTTTTCCTTTGTCGCACACATCTGGTCCATCATTGAGTTTTGAGGGTACACCTCAAAATACCTCTTGAGGCTCTTCACCATCTCCACTGCTGATACTTTAATCCAAGTTCCATCCTCCCCATCTACTATAATATCATCAGCCTATTTCACTCTCTCTCCACTCTAATCCCTTCTCTCCATATCAGGTGTTCCATCAATTGCTTCTTAAACACACATCTCTGAACTCCAGACTCCTCTGTAAAAATCGTAATCATATTTTAAAAAAAAGTCTTAGCTATCTTGTTCGTTTTGTTTTTTTGTGAATGTCATAGGTCTCCATTTTTAATGAAAAACTTAATTAATGAGAAAAATATCTAAAAGAAAATAAAAGAAAAAAAAGAAAAATATCAATACATGATAATCAGTAAAAGCCAAGTTTTTTAAATGTATTGAAGTATAGTTGATTTGCAATGTTGTGGCCAAATTTTTAAAAAGGAAAAGAAATAAATTGTATGAAACTTTATCGAATATTAATTGAGAACACCAATACATTAATCAAAAATATAAGTTTGATCGTCTGTTTTTCTAATTTAAAATCTGAAAGGAATTTGCCCAAAAAAGTAATGGATAGGACCCCCACAGAGTAAAATGTTTTAAATGCAAAAATATTTACCATGTCAGGACTTCCCTGGCAGTCCAATGGTTAAGACTCCATCCTTCTACTGCAGGGGACCATGGGTTTGAGCCCTGGTCAGGGAACTAAGATCCCCACAGCTGCACTGTGCAGCCTAGAAAAAGAGAGAAAGAAAACAAATTTACCATATTTGTGTTTCTTGTATTGGCTCTCAGGGACCAGTTGTAAAAATTCAAATGCCGCTTCATAAAGGCATATAGGGGATTAGATTGGAGAGTAAATGTATTATTTTAGTTATACTACCAGTGCGCAATTGACAGCAAAAGTAAAATAGTCCTTTCCTGACATAATATGCAATTCCATGCCTTCAGATCATCCAAACAGTGGAGAACAGAAAGCTGCCTCCACCAAATTGATATGGACAAGAAAAAACAAAACAAAACCCCACAACTGTCTAATTTCTTTCCCTGTGGACATACTTCTTTACGTTGATTGGCATAAGGAAAAGGCAGCTGCCCACAGGGCCCCTCTGTGGCTGCAATTACCGTGCTGAGGATAAAATGTTTTGGAAAGGATCAGGGATAGAAGTTGTGTAGAAAAAGTATGTATCAAGAAGACCACTCACAGTATGTCTCTGCATCACACTGTGGTGTAGTGGAGAGTGCTGTGTGGAGTGTGAAATGTGACATTTAGAGTCAAAAGACTGGTATAAGCCCTTGTACCAGAACTTAGGAACTCCGTACTCTTAGACAAGTCTCTTATTCTCTCTTGGCCACAAACGATACTGAAAAATGCAGCTTTTAATATTTTGAAATGGGAAAAATAATCATACCGATGTATCTGAGGTTTTTATGATAAAATGAGATGATTTATCTGAAGGTATGTGTGTGTGTGCATGTTAAGTCACTTCAGTCGTGTCCAACTCTTTGCAACCCTATGGACTGTAGCCCACCAGGCTCCTCTTTTCATGGAATTCTCCAGGTAAAAATACTGGAGTGGATTGCCATACCCTCCTCCAGGTGATCTTCCCAACCCAGGGATCGAACCCAGGTCTCCCATACTGCAGGCAGATTCTTTACCATCAGGAAAGCCCAAGAATACTGGAGAGGATAGCCTATCCCTTTTCCAGGGGATCTTCCTGACCCAGGAATCGAAGCAGGGTCTCCTGCATTGCAGGTAGATTCTTTACCAGCTGAGCTACCAGAGAAGCTTAAAAAGAAGGCATGGAAAGTGCTAAATAACTCCTAGATGTTATTATCTCCCAGCATTAATGAAAAACACTTGAGCAAATACCTCTATGCTTGGAGCCTAGGATTTGTTTTTCTTATAAGAGTTACTAAAATGCTCCTGAAAATATCTGCCATCCCTGCTCTCACCTTGACCAGCATCATGGAGATAAGGGGAGAAAAAGGAGGAAGCAGAGAAAAGCCCTAGCAGGAGACCCTTCTCTCGGGGAAAAAAAGACAAAACAATGCATTCATTTTGATTTTCAGGTTCTTCAAGAAGCCAATCAGCAATACAGGTGTATTGATTCTTATTACCATACACAAGACAACTCTTTACTGTTGGTCTTTCATAATCCAATGAATTTACAACGTCTGCATCATGAATATTGGAAAGTTGGCCTTCACTCTAATGTTGGATTCAGGTAACCAACTTAGATGGTTTAGTTAGTTATCTTAGTTAGCTTGTTACTTGGTTTTTAATTCCTTAGCCTAAGCTGAGTGGTTCAACCCAATAAAAACATTTGTGCAGTACCGTAGATTCAGTGAAGTTCACCAAATTGAATGCTGTGTGCCAGGCTCTGTGATAGGCGTTGAAACTATACACTGAAGAAGGCAGACATCATTCCTGGCCCCATTGAATCTAGTGGGGATATTATTAAATTATACTTGATTCATTTAGACTCCAATATAACAGCCTCTGAAAGGTTTAAAGTAGGAACTACAAAACATGGCATTCCATATGCTGGTTTTGGGTAACTCCACTTGATCTAGGGAAGACTCAGACGTAGGGTAACTGAATGACACATGCACTCAGCTTCCCAGCAAACTGAGACCTCTAGGAATCAGTAATTTGTTTTTCCTCCCCAGCTCCTTAATTATTTCATTGCTATCTTAAAATTTTTCTCTCCTTTCTCCTTAATGGTGAGAACTTTTCATTATTTTTCTGTACTGATTAATGTATATTCAGTATTTGTTATTTATATAGAATTTAGTCCTAAGGGATACAGAGAGGATGAACATGGACCTACAGAAAACTGGAGAAATGGATTGTGTGCATACATATACACAGAATCACACACTTTAAAGTCATAAGATGATGTTTTTAAATTAGGATACACAATAGGTATACCAAGCTAATATAACTGTGCTTTCCTTTGTTCTGTTTTTCATTGCCAGTAATTATGCTTTTCATTTCTTTGTTGACTAGGACTTCAGTACAACTTTGAGAACATTATTGTCTTATTCGAGGTTCTGAATATTCATCTATTAAGTATTTTTTCAGTTTTTTGCCATAGGTAAATGCTCCTTATTAGGTTAGAAAATTTTCTTATGTTGCTAGTTTGCTCTAGGTTCTTAATTATAAATGACTATTAAATAATATCAAATGATTTTCCTGCATCAATTTAGGTGTTCTCTCTTTTCCTTTAATCTGTTAAAGTGTGAAATTTTATTAATAGATATTCTGTTTGAACTTACATTCCCATGAAAATCAAATTTGTCCATTATGTTATCTTGTTTATAAATTGCTGCATTTAGCTTGCTAATATATTCTTTAGAATATGTCCATCTGTATTCATGGGTAAGATTCAGCTATAATTTTTCCCATCTTTAAATGTTCTTTTCTGCCTTGAGATTGAGATTTTTATTAGCTTCATAAATTAATGGGTGGATATTCTCCCTTTTTAATCTCTACTTTTTTTTATTTTCTGAAAGAATTTATGTAAGACTAAGATGTATATTCCTTTGGCATTTGGTAAAACTTGAAAATAAGAATATCTGGACCTGGGAACATGGTTAATTACTGATTTAACCTCTGTCATGATTATTAGACTCTTTGGGTTTACTATGTATTTTTGAACTACATTTGATAATATGTATTTCTCTAGGAATTTGACCATTTTACCTGTTTTCAAAATTATTGCATAAAGTAGATTACAATATGCTCTTGCCTTTTTGTGTTACACATATCTGTTTTAATTCCTAATGCTTTTAATCTGTGATTTCTCTGTTTTTCTGAACCAGTCTTGCCAAAGGTTTGCCAATTTTGTTACATTTTTTGTAAAAGCAACTATTGCATTTGATCCTTTGTCCTTTTTATTTTTTAAAAATATGCCCTCATCTTTATTTTTATTTTCTCTCAATTTCTTTGGATTATTCCAGTGTCCTTTATTTGAAAATTAGAATTTTATCTCAGGATTTTGAGTTATTTTTGTTGCTTTACAAGTATTTAAGGCAAAAATTTCTTTTTAAATACCACTTTAGCACTACAAAATATCTGACTGATGGAATTTTATTGTTGTTCATTTTTTTGAACACATAATTCTTTTTTATTGAATTATAGCTGATTTACTATTATATTAGTTTCAGGTGTACAACATTGTGATTCAGTATTTTTATAGATTATACTCCATTTAAAGTATTATAAATTATTGCCTACATTTCCCGGTGCTATGCAATGTATCCCTTTAGTTTATTTTATACCTAGTAGTTTGTGCCTCTTTACCCCTATTCTTATCTTGCCTCTTTCCTCTTCTCTCTCCTAACTGGTAACCACTAGTTTGTTCTCTGTGTCTGCGAGTCTGTTTTGGTTTTGTTATATTCATTCATTTGCTTTATTTTTTAAATTCCACATATAGGTGATAACAAACAGTATTTGTCTTTCTCTGTATGATCTATTTGACTAAACGTAGTCAGTCTGTCCATGTTGCTGCAAATGGCATAATTCCATTCTCTTTTATAGCTGAATAGAAATTGCTTGGAAAATTCCATGGATGGAGGAGCCTGGTAGGCTGCAGTCCATGGGGTTGCGAAGAGTCGGACATGACTGAGCGACTTCACTTTCACTTTTCACTTTCATGCATTGGGGAAGGAAATGGCAACCCACTCCTGTGTTCTTGCCTGGAGAATCCCAGGGACGGGGGAGCCTGGTGGGCTGCCGTCTATGGGGTCGCACAGAGTCGGACACAACTGAAGCGACTTAGCAGCAGCAGTAGCAGTGTTCCATTATGTATATGTAGCACATCTTTATCTATTCATCTGTTGATAGACATTTAGGTTGCTTTCATATCTTGGCTATTTTGAACAATGCTGCTATATCATTCATTTCTCATTTCCATCATTCTTATTTGATCCATGGATTGCATAGAAATATGAGTTTTTATTTTAAACATTTGGCTGAGTTACATTTTTATTATAGTTTATAATTTCAAAAGTAGTAGTCAGACAACATGTTCTATAGAATACTGATGCTGTGAAATTTGTTGATCCACTTTGTTGCTTAATATGTGGTCAGTTGTTATAAATACTCTAAGTTTGTGTGTTAAGGAAGTTTATTCTTTGGTTTTTGAATACAGGTTTGTATTTCTTAATCTTCACTATTCTTTCTGATTTTTAAAAACTTGGTCAATCAACTAATGAGAAATGATTTTTCAAAAACTCAATGTATGATGGAACTTGGTAGATTTATTCCTATAAATTTGTCAGTTTTTGACTTCATGCATGTTAAGATTGACACCACGCTTATGATGATACCAGCCTTATGGCAGAAAGTGAAGAAGAACTAAAGATCCTCTTGATGAAAGTGAAAGAGGACAGTGAAAAGGTTGGCTTAAAACTTAACATTCAAAGAACTAAGATCATGGCATCCAGTCCTACTGCCACTTCATGGCACATAGATGGGGAAACAAGGGAAACAGTGACAAACTTTATTTTCTTGGGCTCCAAAATCACTGCAGATGGTGACTACAGTCATGAAATTAAAAGACACTTGCTCCTTGGAAGAAAAGCTATGACTAACCTAGACAGCATATTAAAGAGCAGAGACATTACTTTGCTGACAAAGGTCCATCTAGTCAAACTATGGTTTTTCCAGTTGTCATGTATGGGTGTGAGAGTTGGACTATAACAAACACTGAGTGCCAAGGAACTGATGCTTTTGAACTGTGGTGTTGGAGAAGACTCTTAGAGAGTCCTGTGGACTGAAAGGAGATCTACCCAGTCAAACCTAAAGGAGATCAGTCCTGAATATTCATTGGAAGGACAGATGCTGAAGCTGAAACTCCAATACTTTGGCCATCTGATGCAAAGAACTAACTCTTTAGAAAAGACCCTGATGCTGGGAGAGATTGAAGGCAGGAGGAGAAGGGGACGACAAAAGGAGATGGTTGGATAGCATCACCAACTTGTACATGAGTTTGAGCAAGCTCCAGGAGTTGGTGATGGACAGGGAAGCCTGGGGTCGCAAAGACAGACATGACTGACTGACTGAACTGAAATGATGTTAAGATTATGTTAATAAGCAAAACAAGAATTGAGTTGTTTCCCTGATTAAGCTTTTATCAATATGCAATGTCTTTATCTCTAGGATTGCTCTTTACTTTCAAGGTTATATTGACCAATATTGATATATCTGTAGAGACTTTATCATATGTATCTTGTCTGATAGTGATAAACTTTACAAGCCTCTTTTATATTTTATCTTGTATATCCTTTTCTATCCATTTACCTCTTGCAAAAAATATATATAGCCAAATTTTAAAAATTCATCTGACAATATTTACCTCTTGAGAACCTAGTTCATATATTTGGATTAATTTCAACCATTTAATTTTGTCCTGTTATTTGCCCTTTTTTTTTCAGTTTCTTTATTTCTCCTTATTTGGTTTGAATTAATTACATTTTTATTACTACTACCAGAATGACAGTTATACACTATATCTCAACTCATTCTTCAGAAACTGTGATATTCACTTTAAAATTTACAAAGTCATCAGCACCTTTGTTACGTTGTTCAGTCACTCAGTCATGTCCGACTCTGTGATGCCATGGATCGCAGCATGCTAAGCTCATCTGTCCTTCAGTGTCTCCTGGAGTTTGCTCAGATTCATGTCCATTGAGTCAGTGATGCTGTCTAACCATCTCATCCTCTGCTGCCCCCTTCTCCTTTTGTCTTCGCTCTTTCCCAGCATCGGGGTCTTTTCCAATGAGTGGGTCTTCACATCAAGTGGCCAAGTATTGGAGTTTCAACATTAGTCCTTGAAATGAATATTCAGGATTGACTTCCTTTAGGATCGACTGCTTTCATCTCCTGCAGAAGACCGTGCCTTTACCTTCCTACCAAATAATATAAGCACAATAGAGTGTTTTAACTTCTTATCACCATTCCACATTTTCTATTATTGTAGAACACTTTAATTCTATCTTAATGTTTTTACCCCACAATATAATAACATTATTGTTTTCATATCCAGTGTTTGTAAATTAATATATGCTTACTATTTTATTTTCCCTTCTTCCTAAGATAAGAGCTTTAAAAGTTCATATAGTGAGAATCTTTGGTAGTAAAATCAGGTTTTTTTATTGCAAATATCTTCATTTTAGCCTTGTTCATGAAAGATAATTTTGCTTAGGATATAGTTCTTGATTGACATGTAAATTCTCAGCACTTTGAAGAAAATTATCCCATTGTCTTCTGAATGCCTTTGAAGTTATTAAGATGTAAGCATCATTCTTAATAAAAAATGTTACAAACATCTTTATAAAATTAAAAACAAAATAGAGGTAACTACCATGACCAATTCTAAGCAACATTTAATGAAGATCTGAATCAGAAAAATTACTAAAAGTATCTTTAAAGTATAGGAATCCAAAAGGAAACTGCCATTATTGGCAGCTGAGGTTATTAGCGACACAGGAAAATCCCAAACAATCTATCTAAAAATGTGAATTAATGGGAGAAATTACCTGAAGATCAGCCTTGAATATTCATTCAGCAACCCTGATACTGAAGCTCCAACACTTTTGTCTCCTGATGCAAACAGCCGATTCCTTAGAAAAGACCCTGATACTGGGAAAGATTGAAGGCAAAGGAGAAGGGAGCAGCAGAGGATGCGATGGTTGGATGGCATCACGGACTCAATGGACATGAATTTGAGCAAACTCCGGGAGATAGTGGAGGACAGAGGAACCTGGCATGCTGTGGCATGACCCCATGCCAGTCCATGGGGTCACAAAGAGTTGGACACAACTTAGCAACTGGATAACAACAGCAGCATATCCTCTAACTGCATTTTTTTGCACTACAAGAAATTGTTAGAAAATGTGATGTTTAAAAAAGGAAAAAATACCATTGACAACAGAAACAAGAACTAGAATACCCAAAAAAGCCAAACCTAGGGTTTGTTGTTTACACCCACACTTTGACCAAAGAAAATCATTCTTTTTCCATTCCCCTCCCAAGTGAAAATGTTAGATATACTTGGCTTCAGATATTACAAATTAAATAATAAAACCCAACATATTGATCTTTACATACATTTTATAACTTAATAAAATAGATACTTTTTATTTGCAATTTTTCTCTTTCAGTAACCTATTTTATGACATGTTCTGTAATTTACTTCTCCAGTGATGTTTATTTTATTCTCCCAAGTGTGTAAAATATATCACTTAGAGATGTATTGGTGTTACACTAACCTTACGGAAAACACTGACAATTATGTGTATTTTTTATGACCTGATTCTCCAAGATAATTGTGGATTCAAGTTAACAACCAGAATCACATGGTAAGTAGAATTTAATCCAATTCTGTGTTTACTTAGCTTTCTGCAAGAACCCAGCGCAGGATATCCAGCATGACCCCATCTTCATCCCATCAGGGGCTCAGCAGCTGCCCCAGGGCACCACTTCTTTTGCTTCCCTCCCCACACTGGTTGCATGTACCTGCTGAAATGAGCATCAGGGTACCGTGTTGCCCCCCTTCACCTGAGAAGCCACAGCCTGCAGTCCACTCCCATTTGTCTCATTAAGATGTGAGCCCACAGTTCTGAGGATTCACAGCACATAAGGCAGTCGAAATATTCCACCTTTTAACTCTGTAGAAAAAACAATACTGTTAGAAGTTAGACTACAAAGTCATTTTCCAAGACCCTTTGCTTACACATACAGGAGCTTCCACAGTATGTACCTGACTTTGCGGAGAGTAAGAATACTTCACATGGAAAACCATTTAGAGTTAGTGGATTCCAAGGGGCTGGGTAGCAGGGCCCAATGGGAGAGAGAGTAGGTCAGAGGATGAAGAATAGATTAATCTACAAGCTTGTCAGTCCTTCTGAAGTTAATTCTCTATTCAGCTTTTCTATTTCTTCTTCAATTACTTTTGGAAATTTTTACTTTCTTAAGGAATCATGCATGACATCTAGATTTTCCAGCCTATTAAAATAAAATTAATCAGTATTCCCCAAATAAACATCCATTTCTGAGAGAGATAGATTAATGTCTGTCTTTATGATTATAGCTCTGTTTCTTCTTCCTGTTCTGCATGTGTACTCTATGTGTATGTGTATATGCATAAAGTTATTTTTTAATTTCTATTTTTATATACATCCTTCTTAAAGGATTGTAACTTATCACATAACACATCTATCTTCCCTTTAATGCTTTTCACCTTGAATTTAACCATATTTGATATTAATATTATTGGAAATTCTTTTATATTAATAATTTACTGATGTAATGTTCTCAGTCATTTTGCATGTCAACTAGGAATGATGTTTCACTATATTCATGGAAAACTGATTATAATGGTTAAACTAGTAAGAGAATTATTTTTCTCCTGTAGCAAAAAAAATCTGTAGTTGGGCATTGTGTCAGGGATAGTGCTGCTGCTCACAAAAATTAAGGACCTAGACTTCTTCCATTTTTATATTCTTCTGCTTGAATTTGATTTTTAGATATATCTCTTTTTAAAATTTAAACTTTTTATGTTCTCCTGGGATATAGCCACTTAACAATGTTGTGATACTTTCAGATGAACAGTGAAGTGACTAAGCCATACATATACATGTATCCATTCTCCCTCTCAGAGAAGGTGATGGCACCCCACTCCAGTACTCTTGCCTGGAAAATCCCATGGGCAGAGGAGCCTGGTGGGCTGCAGTCCATGGGGTCGCTAGGAGTCGGACACGACTGAGCAACTTCCCTTTCACTTTTCACTTTCATGCATTGGAGAAGGAAATGGCAACCCACTCCAGTGTTCTTGCCTGGAGAATCCCAGGGACGGGGGAGCCTGGTGGGCTGCCATCTCTGGGCTCACACAGAGTCGGACACAACTGAAGCGATTTAGCAGCAGCAGCAGCAGCAGCAGCATTCTCCCTCTAGCTCTCCTCCCATTCAGGCTGCCACATAATACAGAGCATTGTTCTATGTGCTATACCATAGGTCCTTGTTGGTTATCCATTTTATTTTTTTTTAATGGACATACTATGATGTCTTTATTTAATTTATACATTTATACAGGTCAGCCATTCTATTTCAATGCTTTATTTACACAAATCTGTTGTCATTGTTTAGCTATACAAAGGATTGTGAAAACTATTTTAGATTCTACAAACATGAATAGGCCTTTGTTCTTGAGCTCAGTTTAGTCATAATTCATAAATATTTAAGTAGTTTGGAAAGTATGAATAATATTTTTAAAACTATATTAAAGAACTGATGGAAAATTGTACATATCATTACTAAACTATGAGTTTCATGAGAAATGGCGAATAATAGTGTTTACAGCATATTCTCAATTGATACTTTTGAGAAAATATTTATGTTGATAAATTTTAGGCACTACTATTTATACAGCATTCTGAACACCATACAATATAACAAATATTTTAAAAATCATCTTTATATTAGAAAGCTTACAACCTATTTAAGAATTCTATTTTACTGTCATTAATAATAGTGAAGCTTCTACTTATTGATGCTTATGATGTGTCAGAATTGTGTTCAACGCTTTCCATATATCATCGCACCTTGTTATCACAACATTATACAAATGAAGAAGTTGAGGATTATTTGTAAGTAAGTGGCAGATCTAGGATTTGAACCTGAGCCTTCCAATATCAAAGCGGACCTGAATTTTCTATTATTACTGCAATAAAGTATATACTGCTGATACTACTACTTCCATTTTTCTGTAGGATTGATGTTTATCTCTTTTATTATTTATCTTTGTACATTTTTACATTTACAAAGATTTTAGATTATATACTTCTTGAAGGATAAAAACATTTTATCATTTTATATTATCTATGAACATAGCAGGTAAATATAGCAGTGTGTACAAGTCCATCTCAAAATCCCTAACTGTCTCTTCCCCCCATCTTTCCCCCAGGCAACCATAAATTCATTCTCTAAGTCTTTTGACTTTGTTTCTGTTTTAGATACACCTCTTTTAAATATCAACTTGAGTTTTTTAGCCACTCTGAGATCTCCTGTCTTTTAAAATATTCTAATAATAATAACAATGTTAATTTTTTTACATTTAAAATAACTTAATCTATTCACTTTTACTTTATTTGTTAATATGTTTGGCCTCATTCTTACCATTAAATTTATACAACCCATATTTTTACTTCAAGATTAATCCCTTTCTTCCTTTGTTAGACTCAATTCATTCTTAGCATGTGATTTTTTTAAAAGCCATAAATTCTACTTATATTTTTCTAGAAGTTACACTTATCCTTTTAAATCACATTTAAATACTTTTATATAATAGATAGGCTTGCTGCTGCTGCTGCTGCTGCTAAGTCGCTTCAGTCATGTCCAACTCTGTGTGACCCCATTGACAGCAGCCCACGAGGCACCCCTGTCCCTGGGATCCTCCAGGCAAGAACACTGGAGTGGGTTGCCATTTCCTTCTCCAATGCAGTGAATATTAATACCATTTCCCAGAAAATGTTAAAATCTTTAACATATTTTCACGTGCTCCCAGTGCATCTCCTACCTCCCGTTTAGAAATTGTCTATAAATTTTATTTCTAATCGTAAAGTAATATTTTTGATAACAAGTAATAGAACTGAATATAAATAATTACTTACATTTAACTATTAATTTTATTCTTTCTCAACTCTTACTTATATCCCATGTTGTCTTTCTTCAACTTTTCTTTTAAGCTCTGGAATACATTTTTGAGTAATTATTTCAGGAAGTATCCCTGGGTGGCAAACTTCCTGAATCACTGTGTGCTGAAATGCTTCTTATTTTGTCATTTCATTTGAAATATACATATCTGTGTTCCGTTATCACAGATCAATAGTAAGCGTTCTGGGTTTTGTTTAAAATGCCAATCTATTAGAAGTTTCTAAGAATAAGAGAGTATAATCTGATTTAAGGATTAAAAGGATCTTTCTAGTTGCTCTGTTAGGAATAGACTACAGGGACTCGAAGGTAAGAACAAGGAAACTTGTTGGAAGACTATGGCAACAATCCTAGCAAAAGATGGTAGTGACTTACACCAGGATTCGGCAGTAAGCAGAGTGAGACGTGATACGACTTTGAATATATTTAAATAAGTTTTTTTTTTTTCCATGTTTCTTTTCTTTTTTTTTTTATTTTATTTTTAAACTTTACATAATTGTATTAGTTTTGCCAAATATCAAAATGAATCCGCCACAGGTATACATGTTTAAATATGTTTTAAAAAATCATTTGGATTTCCTGACAGTTGGAAGAAGAACTTAAGAAACAAGAGTAGTCAAGATAACTTCAGGGTATTTGACCTGATCATCTCAACATGTTAACAAGTGTAGACTTACCACCAACTAACAGGCCAAGTAGGAATTCAAGAGATACCTGTAGTAATAGGCAAGTTTGGCCTTGGAGTACAAAATGAAGCAGGGCGAAGGCTAATAGAGTTTTACCAAGAGAATGCACTGGTCATAGCAAATACCCTCTTCCAACATCACAAGAGATGACTCTCTACATGGACATCACCAGATGGTCAATTACTGAAATCAGATGGACTATATTTTTTTACAGCCAAAGATAGAGAAGCTCTATACAGTCAGCAAAAACAAGACTGGGAGCTGACTGTGGCTCAGATCATGAACTCTTTATTGCCAAATTCAGACTTACATTGAAAAATGTAGGGAAAACCACTAGATCTTTCAGGAATGACCTAAATCAAATCCCTTATGATTATACAGTAGAAGTGACATGTAGATTTGAGGAATTAAATCTGACAGTGTGTCTGAAGAGCTATGGGTGGAGGTTTGTGACATTGTAGAGGAGGTGGTGATCAAAATCCATCCACAAGAAAAAGAAAGGCAAAATGGTTGTCTGAGGAGCCCTTACAAATAGCTGAGAAAAGAGAATCAGAAGGCAAAGGAGAAAACGAAAGATATACCCACTTGAATGCAGAGTTCCAAAGAATAGCAAGGAGAGATAAGAAAGCCTTCTTCAGCGATCAATGCAAAGAAATAGAGGAAAACAATAGAATGGGAAAGACTAGCGATCTCCTCAAGAAAATTAGAGATACCAAGGGAGCATTTAATTCAAAGATGGGCATGATAAAAGGATAGAAACGGTATGGACCTAACAGAAGCAGAGGATATTAAGAAGAGGTGGCAAGAATAAACAGAAGAACTATACAAAAAAGATGACCCAGATAACCACAATGGGATGATCACTCACCTAAAGCCAGACATCCTGGAATGCGAAGTCAAGTGGGCCTTAAGAAGCATCACTACTTGGACAAAGCTAGCAGAGGTGATGAAATTCCAGGTTAACTATTTCAAACCAGAAAAGATGATGCTGTTTAAGTGCTGCACTCATTATGCCTGCAAATTTGGACAACTCCACAGTGGCCACAGGAGTGGAAAAGGTCTGTTTTCATTCCAATCCCAAAGGTAATGCCAAAGAATGTTCAAACTACCACACAATTTGACTCATCTCACACACTACCAAAGTAATGCTCAAAATTCTCCAAGTGAGGATTCAACAGTATGTGAACTGAGAAATTCCAGATGTTCAAGCTGGATTTAGAAAAGGCAGAGGAACCAGAAATCAAATTGCCAGCATCTATTGTATCATAGAAAAAGCAAGAGAATTACAGCAAAACTTCTGCTTTATTGACTATGCCAAACCTTTGACTGTGTGGATCACAACAAACTGTGGAAAATTCTTAAAGACGGGAATACCAGACCACCTGACCTGCCTCCTGAGAAATCTGTATGCAAGTCAAGAAGCAACAGTTAAAACAGAACATGGAACAACAGACTGGTTCCAAATTGGGAAAGGAGTACATCCAGGCTGTATATTGCCATCCTGCTTATTTAACTTATATGCAGAGTACATCATATGAAATGCCAAGCTGGATGAAGCACAAGCTGGGATCAAGATTGCCAGGAGAAATATAAATAACCTCACATATGCATATGACACCACCCTTATGGCAGAAACTGAAGAGGAACTGAAGAGCCTCTTGATGAAAGTGAAAGAGGAGAGTGAAAAAAAAGCTTGTTTAAAACTCAGCATTCAAAAAACTAAGATCATGGCATCCAGTCCCATCACTTCATGGCATATCGATGGGGAAACAGTGGAAACAGTGACAGACTTTATTTTCTTGGGCTCCAAAGTCACTGCAGATGGTGACTGCAGCCATGAAATTATAAGATGCTTGCCTCTTGGAAAAAAGTGAAGTGAAATGAAGTCGCTCAGTCGTGTCTGACTCTTTGCAACCCTGTGCACTGTAGCCTACCAGGCTCCTCCATCCATGGGACTTTCCAGGCAAGAGCACTGGAGTGGGTTGCCATTTTCCTTCTCCAGTGGATCTTCCCAACCTAGGGATCAAATCTGGGTGTCCCACATTGTAGGCAGATGCTTTACGGTCTAAGCCACCAGGGAAGTCTATGACCAACTTAGACTGCATATTAAAAAGCAAAGACATTACTTTGCTGACAAAAGTACATATAGTCAAAGCTATGGTTTTTTCCAGTAGTCATGTATGGATGGAGAGTTGGACCATAAAGAAAGCTGAGTGCCAAAGAATCGATGCTCTTGAACTGTGGTGTTGGAGGGGACTCTTGAGAGTCCCTTGAACTGCAAGATTAATCCAATCACTCCTAAAGGAAATCAGTCCTGAATATTCACTGGAAGGACTGATGCTGAAGCTGAAATTCTAATACTTTGGCCACCTGATGTGAAGAACTGACTCATTAGAAAAGACCTGATGCTGGCAAAGATTGAAGGCAGGAGAAGGGGACACAGAGGACGAGATGGTTGGATGGCATCACCAACTCAATGGACTTGAGTTTGAGCAAGCTCTGGAAAATGGTGAGGACAGGGAGACCTGGCATGCTGCAGTCCTTGGGGTTGCAAAGAGTTGGACATGACTGAGCAACTGAAGAACAATAACATTACTAAATCCCAGTAAGCAGTAAGATGCTGTCAGTTCAGTTCAGTTCAGTCACTCACTCAGTCATGTCCAACTCTTTGCAACCCCATGGAATGCAGCATGCCAGGCTTCCCTGTCCATCACCAACTCCCGGAGTTTACTCAAACTTATGTCCATTGAGTCGGTGATGCCATCCAACCATCTCATCCTCTGTCGTCCCCTTCTCCTCCCACCTTCAATCTTTCTCAGCATCAGGTCTCTTCAAATGAGTCAGTTCTTCACATCAGGTGGCCAAAGTATTGGAGTTTCAGCTTCAGCATCAGTCCTTCCAATGAATATTCAGGACTGATTTCCTTTAGGATGGACTGGTTAGATCTCCTTGCAGTCCACGGGACTCTCAAGAGCCTTCTCCAACGCCACAGTTCAGAAGCATCTGTTCTTTTTTTTTTTTTTAATTTAATTTTATTTTTAAACTTTACATAATTGTATTAGTTTTGTTCTTCAGTGCTCAGATTTCTTTGTAGTCCAACTCACATTCATACATGACTGCTGGAAAAACCATAGATTTGACTAGATGGACCTTTGTTGGCGAAGTAATGTCTCTGCTTTTTAATATGCTGCCTAGGTTGGTCATAACTTTTCTTCCAAGGAGCAAGCATCTTTTAATTTCATGGCTGCAGTCACCATCTGCAGTGATTTTGGAGCCCAAAAAGATAAAGTCTGTCACTGGTTCCATTGTTTCTCCATCTATTTGCCATTAAATGATTGGACCAGATGCCATGATCATATGTTTCTGAATGTTGAGCTTTAAGCCAACTTTTTCACTCTCCCCTTTCACTTTCATCAAGGGGCTCTTCAGTTTCTCTTCACTTTCTGCCACAAGTGTGGTGTCATCTGCATATCTGAGGCTATTAATATTTCTCCTGGAAGTCTTGATTCCAGCTTGTGCTTCATCCAGCCTGGCATTTTGTATGATGTACTCTGCATATAAGTTAAATAAGCAGGATGACAATATACAACCTTGACACACTCCTTTCCTGATTTGGAACCAGTCTGTTGTTCCATTTTCTATTCTAACTGTTTCTTCTTGACCTGCATATAGATTTCTCAGGAGGCAGGTCAGGTGGTCTGGTAGTCCCATCTCTTTAAGAATTTTCTACAGTTTGCTGTGATCCACATAGTCAAAGGTTTTGCATAGTTAATAAAGCAGAAGTAGATCTTTTTCTGGAACGCTCTTGCTTTTTCGATGATCCAGCAGCTGTTGGCAATTTGATCTCTGGTCCCTCTGCCTTTTCTAAAACCAGCTTGAACATCTGAAAGTTCACGGTTCACATACTGATGAAGCCTGGCTTGGAGAATTTTGAGCATTACTTTGCTAGCATGTGAGATGAGTGCAATTGTGCAATAGTTTGAGCATTCTTTGGCATTGCCTTTCTTTGGGATTGGAATGAAAACTGACCTTTTCCAGGTCAGTAAGATGCTGATATATACATAAATGCACAAGCAGCTTAGGGTGTAGTATTTAGGATGAGGATATTCACAAGCCTGATAAGTTTATAGCAAGACTACCGTGTTTCAACTAATCCAGTGAGTCAGTTAGCTGGTGGTCAATTCAGATGGTACCTATTGTGCTATAAAATTGCCGTATAAAGACATTTTACCGTATTACTCTCCAATTAACTGCTAAGAATGACTGTTTCTCCAAATTGTCATCAACTTTTGGTATTATCAAGCATTAATCTTTGATTTGGAGGGAAATATCTAATTTTTAATTTTGTAGGTCTTTAATCATGAAGGAAGTTGAAGATTTTTCATATCTTCATTGAATATTTATAAATGACTACTTTGTACAAAATATATTCTAGCACTATATTATGTTTATTACGTGGGCAGTTTCTGTTCAGTTCAGTTCAGTTGCTCAGTCGTGTCCGACTCTTTGGAACCCCATGAACTGCAGCACGCCAGGCCTCCCTGTCCATCACCAACTCCCGGAGTTCACTCAAACTCATGTCCATCGAGTCGGTGATGCCATCCAGCCATCTCATCCTCTGTCATCCCCTTCTCCTCCTGCCCCCAATCCCTCCCAGCATCAGAGTCTTTTCCAATGAGTCAACTCTTCGCATAAGGTGGCCAAAGTACTGGAGTTTCAGCCTAGCATCATTCCTTCCAAAGAAATCCCAGGGCTGATCTCCTTCAGAATGGACTGTTTGGATCTCCTTGCAATCCAAGGGACTCTCAAGAGTCTTCTCCAACACCACAGTTCAAAAGCATCAATTCTTCGGCGCTCAGCTTTCTTCACAGTCCAACTCTCACATCCATACATGACCACAGGAAAAAACCATAGCCTTGACTAGATGAATCTTTGTTGGCAAAGTAATGTCTCTGCTTTTCAATATGCTGCCTAGGTTGGTCATAACTTTCCTTCCAAGGAGTAAGCGTCTTTTAATTTCATGGCCGCAATCACCAACTGCAGTGATTTTGGAGCCCAGAAAAATAAAGTCTGACACTGTTTCCAGTGTTTCCCCATCTATTTCCCATGAAGTGGCAGTTTAGAATCAGTTAATTTTTGAAAAGTTCATTTGTACAATCAGTATCTTATGCACTTGTTGACTTTGAAGTGAAGTGTCAGTTGCTCGGTCATGTCTGACTCTTTGTGACCCCATGGACTGTAGCCCACCAGGCTTCTCTGTCAATGGGATTCTCCAGGCAAGAATACGGGCGTGGATTTCCATTCCCTTTTCCAGAGGATCTTCCAGACCCAGAGATTGAAGCCGGGTCTCCTGAATTGCAGGCAAATTGTTTACCATGTGAGCTGCCCATTAACTCAGTTGTCACCTGCTGATCTTTTCCCTTTTTTAGAAATTATTTGGAACTTGTTGCAAAATCCATTCAAGATTGGATCATAAAAGAAGAAGCTATATATCAGGAAACTAAAATGTCTGATGAAATCAATAAAACCAAGTATGAGCTGGAAATAAAATCTTCTGTTGCTACCAAAGTTTCCTCTACTAGCAAAATTTATTCTATTAAAAGATCTAAAAGTAAGTAACCAATTTAACTTATATATAAAGTCCCAAGACATTCTGCTGTTTACTAATTAAATCAAGTCTGTAACTATTTCAGGATTAAAGAGTTGTCCACAACATTTCTGTGACTCTTCACTTTCCCTATAAAATAGAATAGCTGCTTTCTAAATATGATGAGAATATTTGTCTTATATTGATTTGATACTTGTCTTATATTGACCCCACTTCCTGCCAGCTTTGAAAGATTCAATCTGTTCAGATTAAATGTGATGTTAGGGAAATGCCAAATGTCTTTATTTTGGTGGGCTTAATAGGTTCACCTATCTAAGGTTTGTTGGCAATATATGAGGTAAATTCAGAGACAGTATGTCTCTGTAAGAATAATTATTGCTTCCAAAGTGAGAATAAAACAAGACCTTCCTTATAAGAGTAAACAGAAGAATCCTGAGACTAACTGGGGGGGTTAGAATAACAAATGAAGGGAAAATGAATTCTTGGGGGCCTGTGACATGGATTAGATGGGATGTTGCATCAATATACATTTTTTTTGTTGTTTATTTTCATGGTGTTGATGCTGTCAAGCAGAGAGAAGAAGGTGACAAAAAGAAAAAGGATACTTGATCAATAAATGAAATGTTGATGTAATTCATCTGGAAAAGATATTTTACTGGGTTCAGACAAAGGGAATGAACTCTGTAATTACTATTCATTATTTCTGGTAACTAAGTTGAGAGTGATTTCCTATAAAGAAGCAAAACTGTATAATTTCCTATTTTTGCAACCTCTATAAAGTACCAGAGGAATTTGTGCTTGCCTTGATTCTAAGATAAAACTTGGCAAAAACCAAGTCAACGATTCACCTTTCACCAAAATGGTTCCATAATCTGTCCATCAGTTCGGTCTTCCTCCGGGTGGGGCAGCACAGGACAGCACTAAGTAATTCGAATACTCGATGGGACTGTATAAGACAGGTAGGGCTGCCCTTACAGTTGTATCCAGGTCACGCTTATCTGCTAGTACCAAGGATTGTGGGTTGACTGCCTTTTCTTTATTCTGCTTCTGAGCAGAACCGAAAGCTCAACAATTATCTGGGTGTCTGTGGACCAACTTCAGAAAATGGTCGATTTGAAATCAGAGTTGGAATGCACCTGGTAGGTATTACATTCTGTTTGAGGCCTCTCAAGTCAGGACAGATGTAAATCTTCACCACATAATAACTGTTAATGGCAAGAGGAGGTCTTCAGTATGGAAGGAAAAGATAAATTTGTCCTGTGTGGTTTTAAGGGGTTAAATTAGGATTAATTAGATTAAAACTCTAGTGAAAGTCCAGCTCAATAAAAGCTTCAGAATCTCAACACATTGAGAATGGAATGTACTGCCTCCACTGATGGCGAGTCGTTCATCCCTAAAAGAGTTCATTTCTACTTCAGATGTCATCTAGAGATGACAAAAAAAAAGAATTCAGATATGAGTGAATAGGGCTCTCCTACAACTCAGAGGTTTGGTCCTTCTATGAAAATTAGAGAGTTTTACCAAGAAGTTTAATTTTCTCTGGTTCTAGGTAACAAAGGAATGAGCAAGACAGACATATCAGATCAAGAAAAAGACAAAGAAAAAGAGAAGGAAAAGATTAATTTTATTTTAGAAGGCTCTCTCAAGGTAATCCAAAGAAAGACAAATGACACTGACAAATTACAGGTTCAAAATTATTTTGTTCTAGAGCATTTGTGTAAGTATCACAGGAAATGATCTTTTTGCTAAACTCTCAGATAACTGAATCTTCAAGGAAGTAACAGTCTCTCCACCAAGCTCACTCCTCCACCAGATGATAAACCTTTAGGGAACTCTGCCAAAATCCAGGGCAGTGCCCCTTGTTCATAGTTGGTATACTTGCTGCTTCTGCAGCAGTGGTTTGTTTTTGTTTGCATTTTTATTGGGATTTTTAATCACAAAAGTAATACATGCTTTCACAAGAAATCTTAACCTGGCTGGCCTAAGCTCCTGAAATCAGAAATAGTAAAAGTTTGGTTTGTTCTATGCTCATACAAGCATGCATGCACAAATGTAAAGAAAGTTTTCATGTTTGGTTTTGGTTTAGGTTTGATATATATATATTTTTTTAACTCTGCCACATACTTTTTTCTCTTATCAATACATCCTGAATATCACTTCCAGACAGTATCAAGAGATCTAACTTATCTTCATAGCATTATATTAGTGTATGATTTGGATGTACCTTAATTTATAAAACAATTTCCTTATTAATAAATGCCAATTTTTTATATACAGAAACACTCAACTTTTATCTGGTCAAATCAGTTATTTTTGGCCAAAATTTAGGAGACACTGCCAGATTTTGGCAAGGATGTGAAGTAAAGCAAACTCTCCTATACTGCTGAAGTATAAGTTGGTACTTTCACTTTGGAAAATTGGGCATAACTACTAAAGTTAAGCATATGATTTCTCTTTAACCTAAAATTTCACTCCTAAGTACATACCTGATATACTTATGCATGCACGGGTGCACCAAGACATACGGACACAATTGTTCTTGCAGTGTTGTTTTTAACTCTTCCAAACTGGAAACAATTCAAATATCCATCAATAGAAAGTCTAGAATGGTTTACTCATGTGATGAAATACTATGCAGCTCTGGAAATGGCCTATAGCTTACAGAAGTATGTATGAATCTCACAAACATCATAGTAAGAAAAAGAAGAGAAAGTTAAAGGACTATATATTGATACATTATATAAGATTTCACTTATAGAAAATTTTAAATGGCAAAGCTAAAAGCTAATGTATTAAAAACTAGGATGATGGTTGCCTTTGGGGCAGTCCAAGTGGGTAGTAGTTGAGGAGAATGAAGGGGGCTTCTGGGGAGCTAGAGATCATCTATTGCTTGACCTGGTGGTACTTTTACAGGAGTGCTTACATGCATGCATCAGGCGCTCTGTCATGTCTGACTCTCTGTGACCCCATGGAATGTATCCTGCCAGGCTCCTCTGTCCATGGAATTTTTCAGGCAAGAATACTGGAGTGGGTTGCCATTTTCATCCTCCAGGGGATCTTTGTGACCCAGGGATCAAAACTGCATCTTCTCCTGCATTGCAGGCAGATTCTTTACCTGCTAAGCCATCAGGGAAGCCCACAGTAGTGCTTCAGTTCAGTTCAGTCGCTCAGTTGTGTCCGACTCTTTGCGACCCCATGAATCACAGCACGCCAGGCCTCCCTGTCCAACACCAACTCCCGGAGTTCACTCAAACTCACGTCCATCGAGTCAGTGATGCCATCCAGCCATCTCATCCTCCGTCATCCCCTTCTCCTCCTGCCCCCAATCCCTCCCAGCATCAGAGTCTTTTCCAATGAGTCAACTCTTCATATGCGGTGGCCAAAGTACTGGAGTTTCAGCTTTAGCATCATTCCTTCTTGGTGGTAATTCATTCAGATGTTCACTTAGGATTTGTGCTCTTTTTGAATGTATGGTGCTGCTGCTGCTGTGTCACTTCAATGTATGCTATAGCTTATCAGAAAAAAAAGTTTTTTAAAATATCTGTCATTTTTTAAAATGTTTTTAGGACTTCTATGCTTTTGATTCCATCAGGTTGATTCTACCCTGAGTTTATGTGAATTTTCATGCACTCTCTTAGAATATTTTCATAGATATGCTTTTCCTATTCAGAGATCATTAGAAATGACCTGAAATACATTTTTGTAGTGTAATGTAAGTGTCTTAATTTTTCTTTGCCCAGATTGATTAAATGTAATATTAATGCCCACCTCTTAAACTAAATTGGAATGTTGATATGTCACATATTAGGTACCCATTTTTAAATCTATTTTTAAAAATCCCTATAAAATGATAAAAGACATATTCTTTTTTTTTATTTTATTTTATTTTTAAACTTTACAATATTGTATTGGTTTTGCCAAATATCGAAATGAATCCACCACAGGTGCTCTTCTGAACACTGGAGTGTTTAGTGTTTATGTCCTTTGGAATTCATATGCTGAAAATCTAATCACAATGTGAAGGTATTTTAATCCATTTTTGAGTGCTGAATTCTGTTTCAGTCACCCAGTTATTTATTCCTATACAAGTACCATACTATTTTAATTACATTAGCTTTGTCGTAAGCTTATACATTGGGTAGGCAGGAATTGATTTCCCCATCTCCATCAGTGTGCAGTTATCCTCAAAATGTTGTTGGTTAATATTGGAGATCCTCCCTGGCTTCTTGGTATTAATGGTAAAGATAAATTACATGGCAAAATATGTTTGCTGCTTATACTAAATTTTAAAGTACCTGTTGGTATTGAAACTAATATCTCTTGGGGCTTTTTCATTTATTTAGGAGATACATTGAATTATGGGGATTGATTTAACAGTATGAATAACCTTTGCATTTCTAAAACAAACTTCCCTTCAGCTTTTCCTAAAGTTTAGTCCTTATCCTACAAAACCACATATGCCATAATTGCTTAAATATCTCTGGAAGAGGAGAGAGTTAAAATATGTACGTTTTTGTTTCATCCTAACTGATCTTTGCCAGTAGAACCTAGGAATTTTAATTTTTAGTAAGCTCCTGGGTCCATCTTTATGTACATTATTGATGAAAATTATAACACCAGTTTTTCATGGCATATTATTATTTTAATAAATAACTAGATTTGACCTGATAGTATTTTATCTAAAATTTTTGTGTCTAAGATGATTGAAATTATAGGCTTTTATATTGTTTTTAGCAAGCATCACTATTAAGGTGATGTTGGCTTTTTAAATTTAGTTGATACACAGTATTACATGTTATATTACAATGATGATTTAATACCTTATCATTTTTGAAATACATTATGCTAGGAATGTTTCTTTGAACATCTAGTCTATCATATTGCTGGTTATTTAGAACCTAAATTGGGGATTTGACTCATGTGGAAAATATAGGAGGCAGGGAAACCAGCTAAGAGCCTGATGCAGTAGTTCAGGTTAAAGATAGAGACCTGAAGTTAAAGAAAAAACTGGCACAGAAGTGAGTGAAGAAGCTGCAGTGAGAGAATCAAGGATTGTAGGACGGTCTCTAGTTCAGTATTTTGATCCATCAGAGACATAGCTTATAAAAATTCACGTAAAATGGTCTCCAAAGTGAACCTGAATGGGATCAAATTTGTTTCAAAATCCTGTTAAATGTTTTAAATGTGTTTACAGGCCTGGAAAGAAGAACAAGATCGGTTAGCTGAAGAGGAACGCTTAAAGGAAGAAAAAAAAGCAGAAAAGAAGAGTAAGGAGGCTGTTAAAAAGAAAGGCAAGGAAAAAGTAGAAAAAGAAGATAGTAAGATTTTCAAGAAAAAATCTTTTATAAAGGAGAAATTGAAAGAAGAGCAAATGAAGATCCCGGAAGTAACAGAGGAGCCCCTCCAGGAACCAGAACCTGAGATAGTTTACCCGGTAGAATCAATTTTCTAAAAAGCCCCTTTGGGTTATTCCTAATTGTTTGGGGGAAAACTCGGCTTCGGTGGAAACAAGGTTTTCAGTCTTCACTGCCTTCAGAGAGGCCCTGGGGTTTCTGCCAGTTTGGGTGATCTCATACCTGCAATCCACCCTCTGATACCTGGAAACTTCCTTGCAGCCAATTGGCAAGACAGCAACACCCTCAGGCCAGTTTTTCTTGAGTGCCATGAAGCTAGTTTTCTAGATGGAATTTTGGCACAAAAGCATTCATTTAGGTATATGTAAATAAGCAACTGTGATAGGTCAAAATGTTACCAAACCGAACTTGGGTCCATTTACCCACACACAGTAAAGCCAAGCTACTGACAGTGGATTGTTGTAAAGGAAAGTGCAGCATTTATCTCAGGGTGCCAAGCAGAGAGTCCTGGACTCAAAGCAGCTGACTCCCCAGTGGGTTTCAGGAAAGCAGATATAAAGGCCAAGTGAGGGAGGGGAGTCCCAGGCTACATGATCAGCTGTGCACAATTCTCTAGTTGATGGCAAGGTAATAGGTCTCAGGGGTAACAGGGTCACAGGGATTAACATTATCAATCCTTAGATATCAATAGGTCTGGGGGCTACTGTGCTTATTGTCATCAAGTCGTTAATTTCTTCCATTTAGTGGGAGTTTTAGCATCTATAAAACAACTCAGGAAATGTGCATGAGATACTATTATCTAGGTACTAAGAGGAGCTAAAGCAGAGGATTTGAGGGAGGTAGTCTGTCCTGTGAAGGCCTCATAGGGTCCTGAGGACACAGAGGTTGGTTTTATCTGACTTGGATGACTGGACTTGCTGAGGGCATTGGGTTGTCTCTCCGTAGGCACCCACATTTCTTGCCTATAACTTTTACCTTTCCCAGTCTCTTCCTCAAGCAGTTTTATGAGAAAAACATAATGGGCAAAAATGAGGGGAAAAGTAATAGTCCTCATCCTTTCTAGTTACTACTCTGAGCCAGTTGTTCTCAAGCTTTAGTATGTAATCAGTGTCACTTGGAGCTATATTAGCCACAAAGTTGGAAAAGTCTTTAACACATGACCTTCTAAAGTGTAAAGTTATTAATATTCTTCAACATATCAGTTCACATTAAACAGAAAGTTAATAGCCAATGAAAGAAATTGGTTTCTCTTTCTATGGTATTATGAAGATAACCCAATGAACAGAGTTTAAAATCATGAGCCTCCTTTAATTCTGCTTGTTATTGTAAGACCACAGAAGGTGCCAAAGATAAGATAGACACTGGCCTCTGAGTCTAAAAAGTAATAGACAAATCCTTTAGCAAAAATAAGGCTTATGGCAACTTGAACTGGCTCACACAGATGACCTAATCTTTGTCAATGGCCTTTCCACATTCAAAGCATGATGTTTTCTCTTCTAGTTTCATGGATACAACATGGGAGAAATACCCGTGCAAATCTCAGGAACAAATTATTATCTGTATCCTTCTGATGGAGGGCAAATTGAAGTAGAAAAGACAACATTTGAAAAAGGTACCATTTGACAGCAGCTGGTTAATGGCTTGGAAGATATTAGCCCATTTCAGATCACCGTGGGGCTTGTCCTCCTGACTGTGATGGGTGAGAGTAGTGATGTGCCCCCAGTAGCTCATATATGCCCCATGTTTGCCATCTTCAGACTTCACTCTTTTCTGTTATAATAGCCTCTGCAAGGCACAGGCCGCCTCAAGGTTAGCTGGACATACTAAGACAAATGTTCCATGATATGAAAATATTGCTATAGGATTGGAAAATAATAGTAACTGCAATAAACAAATCATTACTTAATAATGTTAATTACAACAGACAGTGTTATCTCAGAAACCAAGCACATACTGTAAATTTAGAGCCAATTTCTGGTTTGGTCTTCTGGAGCACAGAGCTTGGGGCCCTGCCTCTGATATCCAGTTATTTTAGATATAGAGTAATTGCCTCTGGATTCAGAAGTCATTAGGTGAGAGGGGATCTTGCAGAATGAATTGAGGCAGACCCACTCTAGGAAAAGGACATGCATTGTTCCCTGCAAGGGAAGAGCAGATCTGGGCTCTAGGAAACTTATCAAGGATATCTCGTAGAGCTTCTCTTTTTACTGTGCTTTAAAGATTTCTTAGGATGGGTTTGAGGACCTGGGCTTTATTTAAACAATTTATCATCTTGTAGGGAGCAATGGTTATTGAGAGCTGGGAAGACTCAGTGGGGAGGGAATGTGAGCAGGATCCTGTTTAATGTCCATAAGATTATGCAACCCAACAAGGGCCACCAAGGCTGCTCCCACCTACACTCTGCCTATGACACCAGCCACCCCTTCTCACTTCCTACCCTTCCTCCACCTGCCATCCCTCTCTTAGTTTTCCTTCCTCCCTCCCTTACTTGTCATCAAATGACCATAATTTAATGAGGAAATTATTACAAGAGTGAGAATGCTATTCCCTATGTGGAATCATGGCCCAAGCATCATTAGGTAGTAATTGCCACATCAAACAAAAGATCATACTAATGATTTTTAAAATAAAAAGGCCTGCAAGTTATTCAAATTATTTAAAGAATGGTTGTGATACAACTTCTATCAAATGCCAGACTTTTTACTATATAAAGTTTGTTTATTTAAAACATGAAAGGGATTTTTATTATAGATGTTGTTTAGTTGCTAAGTCATTTCCAACTCTTGCAACCCCATGGGTTGTAGCCAACCAGGCTCCTCATTTCCCAAGCAAGAATACTAGAACGGGTTGCCAGTTCCTTCTCTCATTAATAGATTGATATACGTATGTATTTATATTACCATAAGTTTCAGTATTTAGTATTTTGAATATCATCCCTAGGTGTAGAGTATAATTAGTGATAAAGATGAAACTCAGAATCACATAACTGAGAAGAGCACTAGACTCTAGTTTTATAATGTTATGTTCTGTTTTCAGTAACTGTTCTTCACTCATCAATATTTTCATATGCATATAATGTATGGAGAAATGTGAAAGTGGGCTTCCCTGACAGCTCAGTTAGTAAAGAATCCTTCTGCAATGCAGGAGACCCTGGTTCAATTCCTGGGTTGGGAAGATCTGCTGGAGAAGGGATAGGCTACCCACTCCAGTATTCTTGGGCTTCCCTTGTGGCTCAGCTGGTAAAGAATCTGCCTGCAATGTGGGAGACCTGAGTTCAATCCTGGGAGAAGGGATAGGCTACCCTCTCCAGTATTCTGTCCTGGAGAATTCCATGGACTGTTTAATATATATAAGTTTCAGATAGTTCATATGCTATCTGAAAGAATACTATTTTCATCTTAATCCTATCAACTTTGAGAGATGATCATTCAATGAAAGTTGAAAAGCCTGGGTGAAAAAAAAAAAGAAAAAAGCTGAAAGAGGAAAGAAAGAATGAGTCAAGACATTGGAAGAAAGAATATGTTTGGGAAATTCTTCAGAGGGTAAAGCATCTGCCTGCAATGCAGGTAGACCTGGGTTCGATCCCTGGGTCAGGAAGATCCTCTGGAGAAGGAAATGGCAACCCACTCCAGTACCTTTGCCTGGAAAATCCCGTGGACAGAGGAGCCCTGTAGGCTACAGTCCATGGGGTCTCAAAGAGTCGGACACGACTGAGCAATTTCACGTTCATTATGTGTTCTTAATAACAACTACTGTAACTAACATTCATGTAATTCTTTGTAAACTGCAAAATCTTTTCACATTAACCCTCACATGTGATTGATCATAAAGTTGAGTATAGATGAGGAGCCTGGCAGTCTACAGTCCATAGGGTTGCAAAGAGTCAGACATGACTGAAGAGCGACTTAGCACACACATAACCTTAGCTCAGCCAATTTATTCTCCCTTCTGTAATTTGATTTTAGGTGTGAGCAGAAAATCTAAAAACATCTCCCTGATCCACCTGCTATTTCTTCCTGGAATCCCACCATTACTTTATTCCTTTAGGTATCTTTTTATAAAAATGGCGATATCCCTAGGTATATCCATCCCTGGCTTACATTCTATAATGTAAATTGGCTGCATTATTTCGAGGTTTTATTACAGAGTTTAATGAGGCATCACCATCAGCCCACTTTCTATCCCATGATTCTTCCCCAGGTCCAACATTTATCAAAGTGAAAGTGAAAAAGGACAAGCACAGTTTTTTAATTCACTTAAGAGACCCTAGGAAAATTGTGGAAAAAGAAGGGGATTATCTTTCAGAAGATGAGAAAGAAGAGAGAGAAAGAGAGCAAAACTTTGAAGCAGGTAAACAAACTGCGTCTTTGTGGCAGTGTATCAGTACTTCAATAGGTCAGCCGCATCCACCTAGCAGAAACACAGGTCTCCCCGGCAGATAGCATGTGTGATTTTTCCAGATGATAACTGAAGTGTTTTGCTATCTTCTGTATATACATTTTCCGTAATATAATGTGTATATATAACACATTATATACATAACTGATCTATAGTGGGCTGCTTCCTTGGTTTTGCCTCCTCTGGGAACCCAGCTTTTGATTCCAGCTGACATGCAGGCTACCTCGCATGGCTATGTTTATGCAGTAACACTGAGTTTGCAGTATCCATCCTGGCCTGAATTTTATTTTATGCACTATACCATGTGCAGTCTCTAGGAGTCAGGTCCTCATTAATCAACTCCTACTTGAAGGCTTGGCTTCTCTTCAATGTTGATCGCAAATGATGGAGTTTTTATCTGTGCTCTTATCACTTCGTTCTCCCTGTAGTCTCAGGTTTCTCAAGTTGCAAGGACAAGAAAAAAATCCTAAATTTGAACATGAGCATCTCTACCTGCTTGTAGGTGAGAGTTCCAAATGGATGTCCATTAATCATACACCATTGAAACTTCCTGATAACACCATTTAACATCTTCAGGCACCTTTGACTGGAGAAATCAATTGCTTCTCACCCATTGTGGGTTATACCTGCAAACGAAGATGAGTTAATTAATAAAATGCTTTGAACACAAGTTAATAATAAGTAATAAGATCAGTAACTAAATCTTGCTAACAAATTTAGTTATGGTCTCAGTATTTTCTAAATTCAAGGTAAGAATACAGTGTTTGACAAGTATGAATGTACCCAAGAACATTTTAGTTTTAAAAATAAAAAAATTTTAATGGCTTTCCTGTGTTTTGCCAGATATAAAAATACATGGTTTAGTATAAAAATTAGGAAATATAGGAATATTTTAAAAGATGACAGTTGCCCATAAGTCTACCACCCTAGAAGTAACCAGTATTCACAGTATGTTTCTTTCTTTCTTTATCATGATGTGAAAGTGAAAGTCACTCAGTTGTGTCCGACTCTTTGTGACCCCATGGACTCTACAATCCGTGGAATTCTCCAGGCCAGAATACTGGAGTGGGTAGTCTTTCCCTTCTCCAAGGAATAATGAGCAGTTTCCTATTCATTAAATATCCTCTACAAACAATTTTTCAATGATTTCATAATAATTCATTGGTGTATATTTATATATATCATAATTTACTTAATCATATCCTTGTTTTAAACATATTTAGATGATTTCCACTTCTCACTGAATTTTGCTTACTTTTTTTTTGATAAAACAGATATATCCTTGATTCAATTTTATCTTTTAGAAGGATCAAATGCAGAGAATAAAGCTATCAGCAAGTTTGGATCTTTTTCTGCCACCTTGGAAAATGGAATCTGCCTCTCAATAAGTTACTATGGATCAAGTGGATCAGCACCAGGTGAATTAAACACAACAGAAAGGATAAATATCCCGTGACCAAGGGCAGCTGCCCATCCTCCATCTGCTCACTTGTTGATAAACATGGTCTGATTTAATGCCCCTCATTTCCTGAGCAGTGGGAATATTTGTGTGTGTACATATATATGTGTACGTACACATATGTATGTACACATATAATCTTTCACACATAGAAAATAACAGTGGTTTGGCATTTTAAACAGCACTGATCATACGTATAATCTCCCATATAACCACATATACGGACATATAAGTTATCTTTGTGAACTAGCCCATGAAAACCAGTCTGTTAGGTGGTGACAAAACCAGCATGATTGGCTGAGGAATCCTCTTGATTTTCTTCAGAATAATATTTCTCTGAATCCTGTGTTTGTGGAACTTCTCACTATGCCTCAGAACATTAGTCTTAAAGGAGCCATTCACTAAACATCTTGAAGGATTTATTTACCCTACTCTCAATAAACAAATTCTCCAACTGGAAGCTATTTCCTTACAAACCGCAAAATAACCTGTCACTTTACCAAGAGCCAATTAGGAGAACTTGTGGGTTCTCAGGCATTTTATAGGGATCTATCCACAAGATGTTTAAAAAAAAAAAGCTTTATAAAATCAAAAGGTAATCCCAATGCTGTGCTTCCTTACACTATGTGGGAATCTCTGTGATCAATTATCTGCCTGACCATGTAGATCCATTTCTCTAGAAACAGGATTCCTATGGATCATTAATCCACGTTTCTTACCTTTAGTCCCTTAGTGAATTAAATTTGTTAGTATTTTTGCTTTTGTTTGGGTTTTGACCTTGAACTTTGTATTTTGATTTATTTTTAATCCATTTGGAGAAGTCATTTGGTGCCTAGCAAATTATGTATTAAAATCCATGATCACATGCAATCACTAACCACACCCCTTCTGAACAAGGTTATCAATTTTTTACATTAAGATATTTACATTCTACTCTCTATCAACTATACTGCTGCTATTTCTTAGGTTATTTCCTTATTCTCAATGAATCCTTAAATTCATATGTAATCTTTCCGTTTAATACAGATGTTCCTCATTTTAGGTTATAGGTATTGCATTTGAAAATGTTTATAGAGTAGATAAGAAGTATTGTTTTAGTTCCTGTATATTTTTAAAAAGTTGAAGGCATGGGTCTTTGTAAAAAAATATTATAAATTCCTTAAGGATGTATACAATATTAATATTTAAGAACATTTATCTACTAATGGCTAAACAAATTTTCAATTCAATTCTCCCATCTTAATTCAGTATACACAGCTCTCTGGAGCTTATTCATTTTGCTTAAATGAAATTTTATGCCCACTGATGATGATACTACTTTATGCTTCCAATTTCCTTCTCTCCCCAGGCCCTGGCAACCACCATTCTACTCTTCAGTTCTGTGAATTCAGCTATTTTAGATACTCACATAAGTGAAATCAGGCAGTGTTTGTCTTTTTGTGACTGGCTAGGGCTTCCCTGATAGCTCAGTTGGTAAAGAATCCACCTGCAATGCAGGAGACCCTGGTTGATTCCTGGGTTGGGAAGATCACCTAGAGAAGGGATAGGTTACCCACTCCAGTATTCCTGGACTTCCCTTGTGGCTAAGCTGGTAAAAAAAAATCAACCCACAATTCAGGAAACCTGGGTTCGATCTCTGGGTTGGGAAGATCCCCTGGAGACGGGAAAGGCTACCCACTCCAGTATTCTGGCCTAGAGAATTCCATGGACTGTATAGTCCATGGGGTCGCAAAGAGTCAGACACGACTGAGCGACTTTCACTTTATGTCACTTAGCATAATGTGCTCAAGGATTATCCACAGTGTTGCACATTACCGAATGTCCTTCTTTTTAAAGACTGAATGGTGTTCCATTGTAAGTACACATCACACTTGAACCATTCATCTGTCAATGGGCCTTTTGTATTATCTCCACAACTTGGCTCCCCTATGCTTTTTGTGCCTTTCAGTTCCTTGATGATCCACGTCATCTCTTATCTCCGACCAATTGCCCATGCTGTGCCCCTTGCTCAGAACTCTTCCTCTTGCCATATATACCACCACTTTCAACAGTGAACTTCCTCCCATGCTTCAGGACTCAGCTTACAGGTTACTTGCTCTAAGAAATGCTTCACTCATGTGAACTGAGTCTTTGGAGATGAGTGGAACTTGCTTAGGCAAAGAATCAAAGGAAGGGAATTCTATACCAGGAGCAGCATGTGCAAAATCTTAGTAATATAAAAGTGTGGCACATTTGTAGAAAAACAATTGCACAGTATAGTCAGGCCTCCATATCCCATATCCATGGGTTCTGTATTCATAGATTTGACCAACCTCAGGTTTAAAATATTCTTTTAAAAAATTCAAGAAAATTTCAAAGAGCAAAACTTTGCTCCCAAATTGGCCATATGCCGAGCACTGTGCTGAAGTCAGGTGAATGATGGGATGTGTAGGCCCTCCCTACTGTGACCTCCTGCCATATCACAGATCCACAGTCTCTCCAGTGCTCATTGTATGAGCATTGTTCTTCCGGCATTATGCTTGTTTGTTACACATGTTATGTGTGTATGCTTGGTTTCTGTGACAAATAGTTCCCAGTAGCAATTAAGTGGTCAAAGCAATCCCACAAAGGCCAAGAGGGAGCACAAAATGCTATCTCTCAACAATAAAATACAAACCTTTAGATCTTTTAAAAAGTGACAAGTGCCTTGCTGAAGTGGGCTGTAAGGTCACTAAGAACAAATGCAACATTCTCACGGTAATGCAGAAAGAAGCTGAAATTCATAGAAGTGTTAGAGCTGCCTCTACAATGGCAAAAATGGTCTCTCTGGTTCATGCCAAAGTGCTTGCAAAGACAGAAAGCATTTTGTGTGTAGCTAAGGGCCATGGCGTGAAGCATGTCCTTGGGGGTAGCGAAATTATGGATGAAAGAGCACATAGCGTCTGTGAGCAGTGCTGTGGGGATGGTGAAGAGAGCAAAAGGAAGGGGCTTAAGAGTCTTAAGAGATGGCTACTTAGGTAATAGAGTGTTAAAGGTCCCTCAAAAACTTAAAGGTCATGGAACAATCAACATCAGCCTATGCCAAAGCAGCATTGGTGTTTCCAGAAGACCTCGAGAAACTCACAGAAGAGAAAGTTCACTTTCCAGAGCAAGTCTTCAGTTGTGACAAAACAGGCTTATTCTGGAAGAAGATGGCCAATCATATCTACATCTGTAACAGTGCCAGGTAAACCCTGGGGTTCAAGGCCTAGAAAGCTCACCTTACTCTGGGGCTGTGTGGCCATACAGCAGGTAACATGATCAAGCCTAGTCTATAAGCAAACAACTCCTGGGCCCGGAAGAACAAGAACAAAAATTGTCTGCCTGTGCTCTGGCAGCACAACAGGACAGTTTGGGTGACAGAAGTCTTGTTCTTGGGATGGTCCCTCCAAGGCTTCATTCTTGAAGCGAAGAAATACCTCGAAGAGAAGGGGCTGCCATTCAAGGGGTTCCTCTTAATTGGCAATGCTCCCAACCAACTGAATTTCTCTGCTTCATGGACAAGAAAGTGGAAGTGATGTTCCTGCCTCTTAGTGCTGCATCACTGCTGAAAGAAAGTGTGAAGGTGAAGTCACTCAGTCATGTCCAACTCTTTGTGACCCCATGGACTGTAGCCTACCAGGCTCCTCCGCCCATGGGATTTTCCAGGCAAGATTTTCAGTGGAGTGGGTTGCCATTACAGCCACTCAATCAAGGTGTCATCGAGGACATTAAGACAACTTACATCCACCTTACCTTGGGGGAGATTCATGCTGTCCTTGGTGCTAACCTGGACTGCAGCATCATGGATTTATGGAAGAGCTCCACAGTTGTGGTTTGAACTGTGTTTATTGCCGAGTCTGTAGGTACCCTGAAGCCTGAGGCAGTCAGTGCATGTTTGAAGCCATTATGGAATGAGGTGGTTGATGGTCTCAATGACTCCCCCACTATTGATGTAGAAATCATCAAATATCTTAAATATCTGAATATCTCAAATGTTGAAGGGAAGATGAGGGGGGGGTGCCTCCTCTGACATGGTCTAAAATGATGTCGAAGAACATATAGAAGAAGATAAAAGGATTCTTAGCAACAAGGAGCTCGAAGATCTGCTGAAGTCTTCTGCAGATCTGTGATGATGCATAAAATTTAGAGGAAGCAGAGCCATCAATTTGAACACTTGAAAAAATGGCATTGACTTTTCAGTAGGTGCAAGTGTTAAAGGATGTGATCCTCAAGTACAATCCTTTTTTGGACTGAAGCCTCTGTGTCACCCAAGGTATAACAGCACACCTACAACCACTGCAAGTCTTGTTTGATGATACATAGAGAAGGAAGAAACAGCTTCCTCTAGCAATGATTCTAACTAAAGCATCTGCAGTTGTGAAGCCTAGACTTTTAACACTTGAAGATCCTCAGCCCTCAACCTCCAGAGATCCTAACATTAGTGTTACTCAGCCTCCTCCAAAGTGTCAGTGTCTGCAATTGGAACCCAATTATCTGGACTGAGTACCTTCTGACATCCTGTCATAACGCTTAACTCAGCCTGATGCCTCACCACTTAACCAACAGTGCCACACACCTCATCAACTCGCCACATTGGTACCATAGACACCGTATAGTGATCATCATGATAGTCATCATCATCATCCAAGGGAATCAAGAGAGAAGAACCAGGGTTATGGTGAGTGTTAGCACTGTGTGTGTGTGTGTGAGAGAGAGAGAGGAAGAGAGAGAATGAATTAATATTTTCTCTATAATTATATTTTCTATATATACTTGTATTTTAAATAATATGCTTTATTTTGTATTTTTTGCATTATTAAATAAAAGCAATCTGTAACTGTTGAAAGAAAAGGTTACATTGTTAACGTGTACCATGCAGTTAAGCCTGTGATGGTTGCATAGTTGCGACTATACTGCACATAAACATACTTTTTTTCCTTGTCATTTTTCTCTAAATGATACAGTATAATAATTTTGTACACAGCATTTACATTGTATTAAGTATTATAAGTAATCTGGAAATGATTTGAAGTATATGGGAAAGTGTCCATGTGCTTTGTCACTCAGTCATGTCCAACTCTTTGCGACCCCACGGACAATAGTCTGCCAGACTCCTCTGTCCATGGGATTCTCCAGGCAAGAATACTGAAGTGGATTGCCATGCCCTCCCCTAGGGGATCTTCCCTACCCAGGGATCAAACCCAGGTATCCCACATGGCAGGCAGATTCTTTACTGTCTAAGCCATCAGGGAAGCCCAAAGGTTAGGAATATTCTGGATGGGATGTATCCAGTAAGTTTTTATATTGTTATTAGCCCAAGAATACTGGAGTGGGTAGCCTATCCCTTCTCCAGGGGATCTTCCCAACCCGTGGATCAAATCAGGGTCCCCTGCATTGCAGGTGGATTCTTTACCAGCTGAGCTACCAGGGAAACCCCAAAATGGCCTTAAACACTGCCAAATGTAGATGATTTTTCAATTAAGGGGAAAGAATACCAACACTTCAACAGCCTGTGCTCAGGCTCACAGGCAGCAGATTCCTTCACATACCAAGAGGATTGGGTGTTGAAATGGACAGTGTGAAAGACCCCAGCCTCCTGCTCTTACACCTCTCTACGCAAATAAACACTATACCATTTTATATGGGACTTGAGCATCCACGGAATTTTGGCATCCATGAGCGTGTCTTGGAACCAACCCCTGTGGAGTTGAAGGATGACCATATAAAGTACAGCTTGTATGAAATGTTTAGTATCAAATGCCCTTCTTCTAGGTTCCCACAGTGCTCTGTACTTTCGGTAACACAGGCTTAACATGCAACATTGAACACCTGAGGCTCTCTTGATCTGAATTGCCATTTCAAGTTCCTGTTGTGTCTTTCATCAGTGGTTACCCAATTCGTGGTGCATAGTAATAGGTACTCAGTAAATATTTGCTGATTGAGTAAAAGGATGGGGATGAGAGGGAGGAGTTTCCAGCTGCGTCCAACTAGGTGCCATTCACTGCTGATAGTCCGTACTTCCTATGAGTCAGGCATCTGGTTACATCTACTCAGAGAACTCGTTGTCTAATGGAAAGAGAAACCATAAATACTGAGATAACTGCATAAGTGCTAAAAATTATATATGAACCTAGTACTGGGGACAGCCAAAAAATACTTGAGAGAGAAGGCATATAGCACCTGAGATAGGACTTTATAGCTGAGTAGGAACTATCCAAAGGAACAAGGAAAGGAAATTCTGGACACTAAGAACCATTGGTATAAATATACAGCTGTGTAAAAGCATGGCCTTTTTATAGAAAGATGAGAAGTTGAGTGTGACTAGAGTGGAAATGGGTGAGCATTGGGTGTCCTTTAAGATTAGTGAGCACTGGAGGTTTTTAAGTAAGAAAACGAAAATGATATGAAAAGATTTTATTTTAGGAACATAATTATAGTGATAGTTTGGAAATACACCGAGGGAGTGGTATTAGGAAACTGCTACCAAAAAAGGCAAGAAAATAAGAATTTGAATTAAGGTGGTAGGAATGGATATGAGAGGCATGATATGAGAGCAATATCTGAGGGCTCTGTGAACGGCTGGATGTGTGGGTGAGTCAAAAAGAGAAAATGCAAATGATCTCAATGTCTAACTTGAGAAACAAAGTGCATAATTGATCATGACATTGAGGTTGAGAACATAGGAAGGAGGGTTATCTGCTTGGAAGAATAGAGGCTTATTGATTTTGAAATATCTCCAGTACCACAAGCAGAGGGGTGATATCTAAAAGCAGTTGGAAATACAGATCTGGAGCTAGATATGTAAACTTTGGAGGCATTAGCATGTAGATGACAGCTGGAGCCCCAGTAGTGAACAAGATACTCAGCTCTAATACAGATAATAAAGGTTGTCAGCCCTGACTTATCACCATCACATGTGGTGTTTCACAACTATAAATGCCTGGGCCTCCTCCCCAGAGAGTCTAACTCAGTAGGTCAAGGTGGGAGTCTGAGAATTTTTTAAAATTCTGTAAATAATGATTATGGGCAACCAGGATTGAGAATATCTGTTGTGTAATGAGAAGAGGAGTGAAAACCTGGGACTACCAACTTTGAACAACAGGAAGAGTTAGTTAAGGAGACTGAGGAAAAATGACCAGAGAGGTAAGACGATATCCAGGTGGGGTGTTACTAGGGAACCCAGGAAATATAACTCAAGATGTAAGGGAGGCTCAGAAGTTTCTGACATAATTCCTCCATGGATTGCCTCTCCTTTCACAATTCTGCATTAAAATCCAGAATAAAATCAGTCTTCTGCAAGAAAACTTATTATATCATCTCAGCTAGAAATTATTCTTTTCTAAATTTCCTTGTTTGTATCGCTTATTATGTTCCTGAGGTCTGTTTTTCCCTTTATTGTTCACTGCTCCACATGTTTATATATGAGTCTATCAATAAATATTTCTCAAATAAATGAAGAGATGGTTACTGCCCTATCATTAGGAGTTTACAGTCTAGATGGGGATGGAAGAACATGTGAAATAATGACTCAATCAAATGTGTCAAAGTATTAAGGGCCTCAAATCTTTAAACTAGAATTTTAATCTTCAACTACATTACCCCCTGAAACCTATACAACTGATAAATGCTACTAGCAAGGTAAAAATTGTCAAATTGTATAAATATTTGAGATGTTAATTTTATTTAACAAACATATCAAATATAAATGTCTAATTTACTTGCTTTTTTCCTCTTTCTCTTATTATAGAGGATAAGGATCCTGACTTGGAATCTATGTTGAATATCCCATCAGTACATACTCCAACAGTAATTCCTGTTATAGTGAGTATTCCTCAAGGCAAAGGAAAAGGGAAAACAAAAGGCAAAGAAAAACCCAAAGAATCTCTTAAAGAAGAGGAGCACCCAAAAGAAGAAGAGAAAAAGGTAAGTGGACCTTGCCATGGATTCCCAGATTCTGCTTCTGACTCAGTGTTAACTTTTTTAAGATCATGATTTATGCCAATAGTGTTATTACAGTACATATATTTCACTGTTCAGATTAACTAACTAACATTCCTTGTACTTTCTATTTTAAATGGACAAAAGACGCCTGCACACAGGAGTTGAATTCCCACACTGGGAGACATGTTGTCAGTCATCTACAAACTGTCTCAGGTCACTCATTCCAAACTTAGAATAACTAGTTCAACCATTTCCCCACATTGGATCTTGGAGATTCTTTGCTTTAGGATTATAAAGTTCCTACCATTCCTTATTTTTAATACTTCATTTAGTTCCATTGAGATAAACAACAATTGGAAGAGGAGGATCTTTAACTAAATAGTGGAAACACTTCTATTTGGTAGATTTGGACTTAGATATTGATGAGCTTTAGCTTACCAGGTGGCGCTAGTGGTAAAGAAACTGCCTGCCAATGCGGGAGGTGCAAGAGACATGGCATCGATCCCTGGGTCAGGAAGATCCTCTGGAGTAGGGAATGGCAACACACTCCAGTATTCTTGCCTGGAAAATTCCATGGACAGAGGATCCTCGTGGGCTACAGTCCACGGGGCCGCAAAGAGTTGGACCTGACTGAGCAACTGGGCAATTGATGTGCTTGGAATTCAGCAAGACTAAAGGACAATCCACTTCAAGTTAAAGAGTGGTCTACCCTCTACCTGCAAACAGGCATGTGGGCACATACACACATATACTCATGAGTTCTTTGACTCTAAATATTTCCTAATAGAAGTATATAGATTGAAAGAGTTTCTAAATGAAGAACAAGAAGGAAACTACTGATCAAATCTTGACTCTTTTGGTTTTACTGGTATAGTTGTACAGTTTTTACAATGTACAGATTCTCAACTTATCAGAAAAAAAAAATGTGCTAAAAAGTGATTGGGGTCCTGGAATTTTTAGCCCAGCCTTTTGAAAATTCTAGGGTTTGCTCATTAAGGATGTAAACAGTTTATATGCTAACAACTATGAAAGATTAGGAAAGTAAAGAGGACTCAAGGAAATATAAAAATATCCCATGCTCTTGGATTGGAAGAATTACTATTGGTAAAATGGCCATACTACCCAAAGCAATCCAAGATTTAATGTGATTCCTATCAAATTACCCATGACCTTTCTCACAGAACTAGAACAAATAATCCTAAAATCCTAAAAATTTATCCTAAAGCTATAAAAGACCCAGAATTGCCAAACCAATCCTGAAGAAAAAGAACAAAGCAGGAGGCATAACCCTCCCAGACTTCAGACAATACTACAAAGCTACAGTGATCAAAACAGGATAGTATTGGCATGAAACAGACATATGCATCAGTGGAACAGAATAGAGAGCCCAGAAATAAACTCACACACCTGTGGCCAATTCATCTTTGAAAAAGGAGGCCAAAATATACAGTGGGAAAATGACCGTCTCTTCAACAAGTGATGATGGGAGAGTTGGACAGCCACATGAAATCAATGAAGCTAGAAACCAAGTTCTCACCATACAGAAAAATAAACTCAAAATGGCTTAAAGACTTAAACATAAAACATGATACCATAAAACTCTTAGAAGTAAACATAGGCAAAACATTCTCTGATGTAAATCACATCAATGTTTTCTTAGGTCAGTCTCCTGGGACAATAGAAATAAAAAATGAAAGTAAATAGGACCCGATCAAACTTAAAAGCTTTTCACAGCAAAGGAAACCATAAACAAAATGAAAAGACTACTTAGAGAAAATATTTGCAAGTGATGCAACTGACAAGGGCTTAATTTCCAAAACACACAAAGAGCTCCTACAACTCAACAAGAAAAAGCAAGCAATCTAATTGAAAAATGGGCAGAAGACCTGAAGAGACATTTCTCCAAAGAAGAAATATAGATGGCCAATAGGCACATGAAAAGACAGTCAGCATCATTAATTATTCAGTTCAATTCAGTGGCTCAGTCATGTCTGACTCTTTGCCACTCCATGAACTGCGGCACGCCAGGCCCCCCTGTCCATCACCAACTCCTAGAGTTCACTCAAACTCATGTCCATCGAGTCGGTGATGCCATCCAGCCATCTCATCCTCTGTCGTCCCCTTCTCCTCCTGCCCCAATCCCTCCCAGCATCAGAGTCTTCCAATGAGTCAACTCTTCACATGAGGTGGCCAAAGTATTGGAGTTTCAGCTTTAGCATCAGTCCTTCCAAAGAACACCCAGAACTGATCTCCTTTAGAATGGACTGGTTGGATCTCCTTGCACTCACCTTAGTTCAGTCGCTCAGTTGTGTCCAACTCTTTGCAACCCCATGAATCGCAGCACGCCAGGCCACCCTGTCCATCACCAACTCCCGCGAGTTCACTCAGACTCACGTCCGAGTCGGTGATGCCATCCAGCCATCTCATCCTGTGTCGTCCCCTTCTCCTCCTGCCCCCAGTCCCTCCAAGCATCAGAGTCTTTTCCAATGAGTCAACTCTTCACATGAGGTGGCCAAAGTACTGAAGTTTCAGCTTCAGCATCATTCCTTCCAAAGAAATCCCAGGGCTGATCTCCTTCAGAATGGACTGATTGGATCTCCTTGCACTCCAAGGGACTCGCAAGAGTCTTCTCCAACACCACAGTTCAAAAGCATCAATTCTTTGGCACTCAGCCTTCTTCACAGTCCAACTCTCACATCCATACATGACCACAGGAAAAACCATAGCCTTGACTAGACGGGCCTTTGTTGGCCAAGTAATGTCTCTGCTTTTCAATATGCTGTCTAGGTTGGTCATAACTTTTCTTCCAAGGAGTAAGCGTCTCTTAATTTCATGGCTGCAGTCACCATCTGCAGTGATTTTGGAGCCCCCAAAAATAAAGTCTGACACTGTTTCCACTGTTTCCCCATCTATTTCCCATGAAGTGATGGGACCGGATGCCATGATCTTAGTTTTCTGAATGTTCAGCTTTAAGCCAACTTTTTCACTCTCCACTTTCACTTTCATCAAGAGGCTTTTGAGTTCCTCTTCACTTTCTGCCATAAGGGTGGTGTCATCTGCATATCTGAGGTTATTGATATTTCTCCCGGCAATCTTGATTCCAGCTTGTGCTTCTTCCAGTCCAGAGTTTCTCGTGATGTACTCTGCATATAAGTTAAATAAGCAGGGTGACAATATACAGCCTTGACGTACTCCTTTTCCTATTTGGAACCAATCTGTTGTTCCATGTCCAGTTCTCACTGTTGCTTCCTTGCTGGATATAGGTTTCTCAAGAGGCAGGTCAGGTGGTCTGGTATTCCCATCTCTTTCAGAATTTTCCACAGTTTATTGAACATCAAGAAGTTCATGGTTCACATATTGCTGAAGCCTGGCTTAGAGAATTTTGAGCATTACTTTACTAGCATGTGAGATAATTATTAGTGAAATGCAAATCAAAATTACAATTAGGTTACCACCTCACAGTAGTCAGAACAGCCATCAAAAAAAAGTCTATAAATAACAAATACTGAAGAGGGTGTGGGTAAAAGGGAACCCTCTACACTATTGGTGGGAATGTAAATTAGTGCAGTCACTATGGAGAACACTGTGGAGGTTTCTCAAAAAACTAAAACTAGAACTACCATATGATCCAACAATCCCTCCTGGGCGTATATCCAGACAAAACTATAATTCAAAAACACATTCACTCCTGTGTTTATAGCAGCACTATTCACAATAGCTAAGACTTGGAAACAATCTAAATGTCCGTTGACAGATGAATGAATAAAGAAGATGTGTGTGTGTGTGTGTGTGTAGTGAAATATTACTATACTACTATATATAGAACATCTGCATATGTATATATTTATATATATGAAAGTGAAAGTGAAGTTGCTCAATCGTGTCTAACTCTTTGCAATTCCATGGACTGTAGCCTACCAGGCTCCTCCGTCCATGGAATTTTCCAGGCAAGAGTACTGGAGTGAGGTGCCATGCCCTCCTCCAGGGGATCTTCCTCACCCAGGGACCAAACCCAGGTCTCCTGCATTGCAGGCAGACTCTTTACCATCTGAGCCACTATATATGTGTGTATATATATATATATATATATATATATATATATATATACCTACAGTGAAATAATACTCAGCCAAAAAAAAAAAAAAGAACAAAATAATGCCATTTGCAGCAATGTGAATGCAACTAAGGATTATCATGGTAAGTGAAGTCGGAAAGAGAAAGACAAATATCATATGATATCACTTATATGTGGAGTCTAAAATATGACACAAACGAACCTATGTATGAAACAGAAATTGAATCAGGAACGTTGAGAATAAGCTGGTGGTTGCCAAGGGAGAGTGGGTGGGAGAGGGTTGGATTGGGAGTTTGGAATTAGCAGTTGCAAACTAGTATAGAATGGGTAAATAACAAGGTCCTACTGTGTAGCACAGGGAACTATATTCAACATACTGTGATATACCATAATAGAAAAGAATGTGAGAAAAGAATATATATGTGTGTAACTCAATCACTTTGCTATATAACATAATATTGTAACATAACAGTGTAACACAGCTGTAAGTCAATAAAAATGAATAAATAAAAGTTGAAAGTTATGGGGTTTGAATGTTATTCAGCCTCTACACCATATTTACACAGCTTTACTGGATGAGTTTTCTCAAGCTCAGACGCTCCTCGTTAAGTGAAAATGTTGAAGTGTTGAGAATAGTCCCAGGTAATTCATCAACTTAGCTGAAAGCAATTTGGTGGCCAACCAATTGGTCTACCCAACATTTTTTTTTAATTAACTATAATGAAGGAATAGGGGATAATGGTTCTGAATGTAATGACAGATTTGTCATGGTGTGTTTGTGTCTTTGAACAATACTGTTCATTTTACAGAAGTTCATAAGCGTTTTCCTCTTAATTTTGCTGTGTTTGTTATTAATTGATTTTTAGTTGACAATTCAGATTTTATTCTCTGCTAGTAACAAAGGCAGAACCACCTAAATGATCAGTAATAGAAGACCACAGAGAGTAAATTTAAGATTCAATCCTGGGGGATCCGTTGGAATGATTTTGGTGGTAAGCCACTAAGAAAGCCAATTAGAAAAACTGAAATGATTATTGTTGGAGATAACAAATAACTTTTATCCTAGAGTACACATAAGCAAACAAGGAATTCAGGCACAGTTAGCATAAAATCATTTACAATTTGTTAAGTAGACACACCCAAGCCCTCATTAAAACTTATAGTCCTTTTTATTGTCTTTATTTTCTTTTATTGTTTTTACTTACTACAAAAGCAATGCATACTCACTAGAGGGAAAAAAAGATAGATGTATATCCTAATAGCTCTAGCTATTATGTCTCTAGCATCCAAACTGTGAGAATCAAACAGAAGGTGCTGGGGATCTTGGTCAGCCCTTGCACCTATATGCCTATATGAGGCATCTTTAAAGGCCTAGTTCAAGTCCCAACTTCTTTATCATCCTTTCCTAATCAGGCTTATTAACTTCGATATCTCCCTTTTCTGAGGAAAGATGCCAACCATTTGGTACTAGTATTTAGCTGTTTCACGTGTCTGTGTGTTATGCTACAAGAAAAATATCAGTTGCACAGTAGAGAGACATCCTTATTAGGCTCCCTTGCAGGGCCCTATAGTCCTGTGAAAGTCATATTCTAAGTATTCAGCAAGTCGTTGTTTAGTCATAATAAATCAATAACTCATTTAGAAAATGATAGGAAATTATTCACATGTTGAATGATTTACAGGAAGCAGAAGAACCAGAGCCTGTTTTACAAGAGAGTCCTCATGCTCCCATCTTCCAAAACCTGAATGTGTCTTGCCCCAGTGGGCTCCAAGTGACCTTCACTGGGCAAGAGTCCCCAGGTGAGTGCTGGCCAGGGGAATGAGGAGGCAGGGGAGGAGGGAAGTTACGTAGAAAACACTTGAATCACCATTGCAACTGTGTACTTTCCTACCAGTTAGATATGTTTGTTGATAATGAATAATGGGCTAATAGTAACCACCATTTGAGAGCACTTACTCTGGGCCAGACACTATCTAAGTACTTAACATACATGACAAAATACAACTACTGTACTCTAAGTCCTAACAATTTCATTTCACAAAGTAAATGGAGACATCAGAAGATTCAGTATCTTTCCCCATGTCACTCAGTTCCTAAGTGGCAGAGATAAAATGCCATTCTTGGTCCAGTGCTGGCAAAGCTAATGCTCTTCATAACTACAATGTGTCTCTGTGTTCTTGCCTCTACAAAGGGCCATATATACAGAACTTTGCTGGTCTAATCAAAGCAAAGGACAGTGAGCACAGAGTAGATAGAGATAAGTGCAGGTTAAATAGATGAAGAAAACCAGTCTTGTTTCCAGGTAGCAGCATATACTTTTAGAGGGTGTGTGCATGCTAAGTTGCTTCAGTCATGTCTGACCTCTTGCGACCCCATGGACTGTGGCCCGCCAAGCTTCTCTGCCCATGGGATTCTCCAGGCAAGAACTCTGGAGTGGGTTTCTGTACCCTCCTCCAGGGGTTCTTCCCAACCCAGGGATCGATCCTGTGTCTCTTACATCTCCTGCATTGGCAAGTGGGTTCTTTACCACTAGCGCCACCTGGGAAGCCCATACTTTTTATAGAGTTTATGGCACCTTATTAAGATGAATAAGTACAATAGGACTCCTTTAACTAATCCAGTGCAGGGAGGACATCCATAGTGGTGATTTGATTTGAATATCATTTAAATGGAGACCCACTATTGCAGTAGAATTAGGAGAGGCAACAAAGCAAGCTGCTGAGCTGGGATTCGGGTTCTAATTAATTGTATAGCCCTTATAAGAGCTTATGGCCTCAGGGCCATAGTTCCCCACTTGATAAATGTTACATTGTATCAGTGAATCACATTTTTTTCACAACCAAATACCTTCTTTATTATAATTCATGTGTGTGTGTGCATGCACTCACTCAGTCAAGTCCAACTCTTTGCATCCCCATGAACTGTAGCCCACCAAGCTCCTCTGTCCATGGGGTTCTCCAGGTAAGAATTCTGGAGTGGGTTGCCATTTTCTACTGTAAGGGATCTTTCCGACCTAGGGATCAAACTTGTGTCTCCTGCATTGGCATGAGGATTCTTCACCACTGAACCACTTGGGAAGCACCCCCCTGTAATTCTGTTATGTATTCCATATTTGAAAAGTGTATCCATCAAAGATAAAGAGTATGCTAATTGAAAAACAATTCAATGGTATATTCACTTGCCAGCCAAATAAGAAGAAACAATATTGTAGCTATTATGTCTCAGTTTTACTTTTCATTAGGCTTTCTGAATTGTTAAAAATAGACTCCGGACCTTTGTTTCTATTTCTGAGAATTCCCAGTGGTCCAAGTTTTCAATGATGGGATCAATTGTGTGTGTTACTAAGACTGAAGGCCCCGGGGGGTCTTCCAAAGTCAAACATGCTATGAATGTACTGAGGGATATTGTTTTCAAGTTCAGAGACATAATTGTTTGCTGCTTGTTTTCTTGATTCTATTATCAAACCACAGCTTAATACTTGTTTTACCTGTCTTTTCTGTTAGTTTCATTTCCTAGTCTGATGTTTTCCTCTTTGTGTTAGAGTGGACAGTGTAATTAATAATAACTGCCTGGAACACATAATCTTTCTAAAATGTTCTGTGTATTTCGTGCTAAGTCACTTCAGTCATGTCTGACTCTTTGTTACCCTATGGACTGTCGCCCTCCAGGTTCCTCTGTCCATAGAATTCTCCAAGCAAGAATACTCGAGTGGGTGGCCATGCCCTCCACTAGGGGATCTTCCTGGCTCAGGGAGCAAACCCACATCTCTTGCATCTCCTGCACTGTCAAGCAGGTTCTTTACCACTAGTGCCACCTGGGAAGCCCATGTATTATGTATATTCCAATTCAAGTCTGAACATAATGACAACATAAACATCAAAGTAGCACAGTCTTCATAGGATCAGCCTAGGGCAAGGGAATGGAGAAAACAATGGCACCCCACTCCAGTACTCTTGCCTGGAAAATCCCATGGATGGAGGAGCCTGGTAGGCTGCAGTCCATGGGGTCGCGAAGAGTCGGACATGACTGAGCGAGTTCACTTTCACTTTTCACTTTCGTGCATTGGAGAAGGAAATGGCAACCCACTCCAGTGTTCTTGCCTGGAGAATCCCAGCGGCAGGGAGCCTGGTGGGCTGCCGTCTATGGGGTCACACAGAGTCGGACATGACTGAAGGGACTTGGTAGTCGTAGTAGGGCAAGGGAAAGAAGGTGACATAGTGTAAGAAGAAAGAGCCTAGAAACTTGAGTTCTTTTTAGGGTGAACTTGAACAAGTTATAACCCGCCACCCTGAATTTCTTCATTTATAAAATAACATTATCTACTAAACAAGATTGTTATAAATATTAAATGATGAAATACTTTCTGATCTGGAGACTATTACTACAGTGTTAGGTTTTTGTTTGCTTGATTTTAGTTGTGGTAGCAGTGGTTGTTTTGCAGTATAAGGGAAAGGCTGAGCACAGAGACTTTCTTTCAAATCTTAGCTCTTACTAGCTGTGTGACCTTAAAGAAGTTGCCCTACGTGAATTCATCTGAAAACTGGAAAATGAAAGTGTCTACCCTAAAGCATTGTTGACGTAGGCTGAACAAAATACATATCAAAACATTTAACATGTAGAAATATATCAACAGATGTTCATTAGTTTTTTTATTATTCCTTCTTTGACTTGAAGGGTACCGTGAAGGATGCTCCTTCAAAAATATTTTCCCACTAGCCCTATATAGTCCTTGAAATGCCATCATTTCATATTAGTAAACCACTTTATTTTTTCTCCAGAACCAATAGCATTTTATTTTCATACAGAAAAATATAATAGATAATATAACATACTCATGTGACAGCCAGACAAAATAAAGATTGTTTTCTGTGATACTTTAATCAAAATATTTTTTAAAATTGCATAGTTGTAACCCCAAATTTCCCACTATGTTCTATTCCTTTTTTTCCTCCTATAGTAAACAAGATTTAGATTTTTGTGCAAGTAGGTTTGTACAAATATGCTATATGTATGCCTTTATATAACAAATAATGTGAGTAATGCAAAATTTACACAAATTATATTGTAGATATTTTTCTGCAAATAACCTTTTTATTCAATCTCTATTTTGGATATCCAAGATGATACACATGTATCAAATAGCTTTATTTTAAAATGTAGATAACGTGTAATCAAATGAAGAGACTGTGATTTTTTAATGTATTCCATCACTGATAGACATTGGATTTCATGTTAGTAAATGACTTTTTAAATGGAGAAGAGGAAATTATTCAATTAGCAAAACCTGAGTAGGTGCTGTGTGCCAGAAATTCTCAATAATAGTACTTTCCTTTGGAGGAATTGATTAGGTGCTTTTCTCCTTGATTGCCAGTTAAGAGTAGAACCATGAGAAAAATCTGGACTTGGTTAGAGATGAGAGGATTGTGTTAATGTTGAAAGATGGTAAGTGATTTAAAAAGAACGGGCGTGAGTGAATGATTTCTCCTGGGGCTCCAGGCGACTGGGGGACTGCCAGGGAGCATTGTGCATCCCTGGAGGAAAGAGAAAGGAAGAGGATGAGAGGAAAATACCAACAGGATGAAAAGCCAATATCTAAGACAGCATATCTGCTCCCTTCCTAGTTTTGTCCTGAAATGTCCTGAACATCAGTAGAGAGAATGGCTAGTACATGAAGAAAGTACCTATTAAGTAAATGGCCTTATTTACTACATATGACAGTAAGAAAGGCAGCAAAAAGGGACTTCTCTGGTGGTCCAGTCGCTAAGAATCTGCCTGCCAGCGCAGAGGACACAGGTTCCTGGTCTGAGAAAAGCAGGATGCCATGGAGCAACTAACCCTGTGCATCACACTACTGAGCCTGCACTCCTAGAGCCTGCAGTCTGCAGCAAGAGAGGCCACCGCACCAAGAAGCCCACGGACCTCAGCTGGAGAAAGCCAAAGCCACAAAGAAGGCCAGCACAGCCATAAGAAAATAGTTTTGTTTTTTTTTTTTTGATAGAGTTTTAGAAGTATATGTATTTTTTTGTTGTTTTGTTTTTTTTTAATTTTATTTTATTTTTACACTAGTTTTTTTAAAGGCAGCAAATAACCCATATTTGGGCCATCTGTCATGACCTGAAAACTGTCCTAAGTATCCAGATAGAAACAAAATAATGAAAAAAATAAGAAGATGAACTTCCAGCCACACAGCATTGCCCAGTTCACAGTAAGCCCTTTTTCTTCTCTTTTTAAGATCAGTGCATTGTAGATGAGGAACCCACTTGGGATATCATGGTCCGACAGAACTACCCCCAGAAGGTGAAGCACTATGAGTTCTATAAAACGGTGATGCCGCCGCTGGAGCAGGAAGCATCGAGAGTTATCACCAGTCAAGGCACTGTTGTCAAATACATGCTGGATGGATCCACACAGGTAAAGGAATATATTAAATTTCTCTTTCCTGCTGCAAAGTAAAATACAAACAAGCTGGAGGTGGGTAGTAGTGCTATGACAGGGGAGAGAAACAACTCATTTGGAAAATGAATGATGCTTTAAAAATGACGACGAATGTTATCATGGGAAGAAAAACACTACCTTAGATGGTATACCTACTAGACAGATATTGACAGAAACTAAGCATCTGAATGTGATGAAGTTTTAAATGTAGTCATTAGAAAAATTGAAATAGGGTGAATCATTTCCCAATTACAGAGAGGAAGGGTGAAGAATGGAAAATCGTAAAGTCAAACTGATGAAATACATGAAAATAAAACAAAGTAAATGGAAAACAAAGTAATATCATTGTTTTCTATTATAGTGTTATTGGCTCTGTGGTCTCTGAGCTCCAGACCTCTAAATCATAGCATGCTTTATACTGCTGGATCTGCAAGTCAGCAAGTTGCACTTCTTTGAGTTATTTTTAACCTATTGCAGTTTGACACACAGCGCTGTTAACCAGGTTCTTCCTTGTTTCTTAGAATGCTCCCCTTTGGCTTTTTCTTCAGATTCTCTTTGCAGATGGGACTGTGAGCAGTAGCCCCGATTCAGGGCCTGTCAGTCTTCCTACTGACCTGCCGGCCAGTGCTCACAGTGCTGACTTGATGGACACGATTTCCCAGCAGAAATCGGAAACAGCACCATCGGAGACTGTCATCACCAAGAAAGGTAGTAACTGAAGCCTCTCAATTTATAATGGATTTAATCAGTCCAAGAGCTTAATAAATGCTCGGTATTATCATTACTATTATTATGCTTATCTTTTTGTTGAATAAATGCAAATTTCAACGGGAATCACAGCACTACACATTTCTTGATCACTTTGATCTTTTTGTGATAAATAGCAAACATTTTCCTATGTCATTATGTACTCTGAAATGGTGGTGGTGGTGGTGGTTTTGTCACTAAGTCATGTCCAACTCTTGCAACCCCAGGACTGTAGCCCGCCAATCTTCTCTGTCCATGAAATTTTCCAGGCAAGAATACTGGAATGAGTTGCCATTTCCTTCTCCAGGGGATCTTCCCAACCCAGGGCTTAAACCTGGGTCTCCTGCACCGTAGGCAGATTTTTACCAGCTGAGCCACCAGGGACGATGTTAGCTCTAACACCTGGGCTACTGTTTTAGGGTGAGATGAGCAATCAGTGATATCAAGGTTCTGCGTAGGCTTCTCTGTCCTCTTTTCCTCAGAATAGCAAGAAGACCACATCAGCTCCAGGTGTGAGGTCCTCGTGTCGTAACTTCCAAAGCAGAAAGGAAAGAGGGCAAAGAACGCCCATAATGTGTATAACTGAGGTACTGTGCTGTATGACAGAGATTGGCACGACATTGTAAATCAATTATACTTCAATTTAAAAAAGTAAATTTTAAAATGAAAGGGAAGAGGGTGAACATAAGAGTTTTCACGTGTCCTTTTTTCCTCTTTCTTTTTTACTTTTTAAATTATGAAAGTATGATAACACATTTACAGGAAACTTGGAAAATACAGAACAAATTTACATACAGTTCCACTATATATAGCAATTCTTTTTAAGTAGATAAATTAAGATTTTTAGTATAATTTGTATCCCACTATTGTGTGAAAATTGTTTAAATCTTGATTATGTTGAATTGGTTCATGGTGCTTTTCAGATCTACCCAATCCTTCTACGTTTCTGTATATTCATTCTATTAATTTCTGAGAGTTTGACGCTGAAACTTCACATGCCTTTCTTTATCAGGGAGAAAAATACCTCCAGAGTCCACCAGCGGCCCCCCTCCCCATCCAGGTCTCCTCTTATATCTCATTGACTAGACCTGGATGGGGACCTAGGCTGGGGAAACAGCATCGGACAATTTTGGCTTTTCTCTCAGGGGATGAGCACTACTGGTAGGGAAAAAGGAAGGTGGAGAAGAGCTGGGTAAGCAATCAACAGTGTCTGTCACGATCTAAATTACTTGCTCTGCTCCGAGACAATTGCAGTGTATACCCCTACCTCCAGCACAGTATGAAGATGTCTACTTCCTCACACCTTTGCCAAAGCTATGGTCAGTCTTCTCATCTCGCTCAGTGTGAAAGGGAATTAATGCATCTTATTATATTATTTTGTCTTTCTTTGATTACTGGTGAGATTAAACATTTAAAAATGCTCATTGCTTTTTTTTTTCTTTTTGTGAATTTTCTATTCACATCTTTCCTTGGTTTACTGTTGAGATGCTCATCATTTTCATCTTAAGGAATCCTTATATATAGGAGATGTGTGTTTATGTAGCAGGCACAATTCTGTATACTTTAAAATATTAAATCAGCAAATCCTCACAACGGCTCTGTGAGGTATATATCTATATATATCCTAATAATTTCAATTTACAGACAAGGTAATTGTGACACAGAGAGGTTAAGGAACTTCCTTGAGATTTCTCAGCTTGTCAGTGGTAAAGTTGGGATTTGAGTCAGGGCAACTAATCCCTAAATTACACTGTCATGCATTACAAATTTTTCTCAAAGTCTCATCAGTTCAGTTCAGTTCAGTTGCTCATTCGTGTCCAACTCTTTGCGACCCCATGAATCGCAGCACACCAGGCCTCCCTGTCCATCACCAACTCCTGGAGTTCACTCAGACTCACGTCCATCGAGTCAATGATGCCATCCAACCATCTCATCCTCTGTCGTCCCCTTCTCCTCCTGCCCCCAATCCCTCCCAGCATCAGAGTCTTTTGCAATGAGTCAACTCTTCACATGAGGTGGCCAAAGTACTGGAGTTTCAGCCTTAGCATCATTCCTTCCAAAGAAATCCCATGGCTGATCTCCTTTAGAATGGACTGGTTGGATCTCCTTGCAGTCCAAGGGACTCTCAAGAGTCTTCTCCAACACCACAGTTCAAAAGCATCAATTTATTTGGTGCTCAGCTTTCTCATATGCCTTCAATAATCTGTGAGACCAAGAGTTAATCTTTTTTTCTCAAGTTTACAGCTCACCACAGTATCCAGGAACCCTCCTAGGAAGGCAAAGTGAATTCTTTATTGTAACTCAAAATTTAGAGAAATACTGGGTCATGCTTCCCAGGTGGTGCTAGTGGTAAAGAACCCACCTGCCAGTGCAGGAGACTAAAAGACTCGGGTTCGATCCCTGGTTTGGGAAGACCCCCTGGAGAAGGAAATGGCAACTCACTCCAGTATTCTTGCCTGCAGAATCCCATGGACAGAGGAGCCTGGCAGGCTATAATTCATGGGATCACAAAGAGTTGGACATGACTTAAGCGACTTAGCAGCAGCAGCTATGTCATGCTAAGTTGCTTCAGTCTTGTCCAACTCTTTGAGACCCCATGGATTATAGCCCACCAGGCTCCTCTGTCCATGGGATTCTCCAGCAAGAATACTGGAATGGGTTACCATGTCCTCCTCCAGGGCATCTTCCCAACCCAGCGATCTCTTTTACTCCCCGCACTGGCAGGCAGGCTCTTAACCACTAGCACCAACTGGGAAGCCCCCTACAAAAGCAACTCATTCCTTTGGTCTCTATAGTAGTTCTATTTTGTTTTCTTCCATAATGTTTTCCACAGTGACTGTATCAATTTTATTTCCCCCAGTAGTGTATAAGAGTTCTTTGTTCTCCATACCATCTCCAGCATTTGTTACCTGTGTTCTTTTTGATGACAGCCATCCTGAGAGGTGTGAAGTAGTATCTCATTGTGGTTGATTTGCATTTCTCTGATTAGGGATGTTAAGCACCTTTTCATGTCCCTGTTGGCCATCTGCCTTTCCTCTTTGGCAAAATGTCTATTCAGGTCTTCTGCCCATTTTTTAATCAGGTTTTTTTTTTAATATTGAGTTGTATGAACTATTTATATATGTTGGATTTTAACTCCTTATCAGTCATATCATTTGCAAATATTTTCTCCCATTCAGTAAGTTGTCTTTTCATTTTATCAATGGTTTCCTTTACTATACAATATCCAAAAAACCCCAAAACCAGTAATTCAAGAAGATACACCCCAATGTTCATAACAATGTTATTTACAAGTGCCAAGATATGGAAGCAGCTTACGCATCTATCAACAGATGAATGGATAAAGAAGATGTGGTAAGATGTGGTACATATATACAATGGAATACTACTCATCCATAAAAAAATAATGAAAATGTACCATTTGCAGCAACATGGATGAACTTTGAGGGCTTTATACTAAGTGAAATAAATCAGATACAGAAAGGTAAATGCTGTATGATATCACTTTTTTGTGAAATCTAAAAAATACAACAAACTAATGAATGTAACAAAAAAGAGGCAAACACAGGTATAGAGAGGAAACTAGTAGTTACATGGGGAGAGGAAAGAGGAAAAGGACAGTGTAGGGGTGGAGGATTAAGAGGTACAAACTATTAGGTATAAACTTAACTACAAGGATATATTGTAAATCACAGTTTATATAACCAGTATTTTATAATAGCTATCAATGAAGCATAGCCTTTAAAAATCATGAATCACTATATTGTATACCTGTAACTTATATAATATTGCACAGCAACTGCACTTCAATTAAAAAAACAATGAAATAGATTTTTCTTGGATAGTAGCAGAAGATTCCTTGTTGGAGAAGTGGATGAAAGTATTCCTATAGCTTTCTAGACTTCCCAGCTCAATAGCTCTCTCTCTCATGTCTACAAGAGGACTTGATGTAAGGGTGGTCTGCATAGCTGCTTCTCTAATTGCCTGATTCCAAAGTCTTCTGCCTCCAGAGCAGTGTGTCCAGATTTCTTCACAGCTCTTAAATCTAAGGTGACACAATTTCTCGTTTTTAAACTTACCATTTAGTAACTAATTCGTGTCCATCTCTGTGAGCCCATGGAATGCAGCACGCCAGGCTTCCCTATCTTTCACTATCTCCCAGAGTTTGCTCAAAATCGTGTCCATTGAGTCAGTGATGCCATCTAGCCATCTCATCCTCTGTTACCCACTTCTTCTCCTGCCCTCAGTGGCATCAGGGTCTTTTCCAGTGAATTGACTGTTCACATCAGGTGGCCAAAGTAGTAGAGCTTTAGCTTCAGCATCAGTCCTTCCAATAAATATTCAGGGTTGATCTCCTTTAGGGTTGACTGGTATGGTCTCCTTGTTTTCAAAGGGACTCTCAAGAGTCTTCTCCAGCACCACAGTTCAAAAGCTTTGATTCTTCAGCACTCAGCCTGCTCTATGGTCCAACTCTCACATCTGTACATGACTACTGGAAAAGCCATAGCTTTGACTAAGGTTGGCAAAGTGATGTCTTTGCTTTTTAATATGCTGTCTAGGTTTGTCATAGCTTTTCTTCGAAAGAGTAGAAAAGTGAAAATGAAGTAGCTCAGTCGTATCCAACTCTTTGAGACCCTGTGGACCGTAGCCCACCAGGCTCCTCAATCCATGGGATTCTCCAGGCAAGAATACTGGAGTGGGTTGCCATTTCCTTCTCCAGGGGATCTTCCCAACCCAGGGATCGAACCCAGGTCTCCTGCATTGCAGGCAGACGCTTTAACCTCTGAGCCACCAGGGAAGCCCAAAGAGTAAACATCTTTTAATTTCATGGCTGTCACCATCCACAGACTTTATTTTTTAGAGCAATTTTAGTTTTACCAAAAAAAAAAAAAAAATAGCAGAAAGTAGACAGAATTCCCAAAGTCTCCCTCTCTTTCAGGCTCAGTTTTTCCCTATTTTTCCCATCTCGAAAGTGTGCTACATTTGTTACAACTGAAGAACCAATGTTGACACATTATTATTAACTGAAGTCCATATAGTTTACATTAAGGTTCTCTTTTTGTGTTGTACAGTTCTATGAATTATTACAAATATATGTCATGAATCCACCATTTCAATATTATACAGGATTGTTTCACTATCTGAAATATCCCCTAGGCTCTACTTATTCAAACTTCCCCTTTTCCTGACCCTGACCCATCCCTTCCTAGAACACCTGGCAGCCTCTGATCTTTTTATTTTCTCCATTGTTTTGCCATTTTGAGAATATCACATCATTGGAATCAGATAACATGCAGCCTTTGTAGACTGTCTGCTTTCACTTAGCGATATGCATTTAAGATTCCTCCAGGTCTTTTCATGACTTGGTAGTTCATTTCTTATCACATAATAATACTCCACTGTATATATGTGCAAGAAGGCAATGGCAACCCACTCCAGTACTCTTGCCTGGCAAATCCCATGGACGGAGGAGCCTGGTAGGCTGCAGTCCATGGGGTCGCTGAGGGTCGGACACTTCTGAGCGACTTCACTTTCACTTTCATGCACTGGAGAAGGAAATGGCAACCTACTCCAGTGTTCTTGCCTGGAGAATCCCAGGGACAGGGAAGCCTGGTGGGCTGCCATCTATGGGGTCGCACAGAGTTGGACATGACTGAAGTGACTTAGCAGTAGTAGTATATATGTGCAGTGGTTTATCCATCCACCTATTGAGGGATATATTGGTTGCTTCAGGTTTTGGGCAATTATAAATAAAGCTGCTTATGAATATCTGCATGCATGCAACTGTGTAAGAAACTTTAAAAGAAACAGCCAGGGCCTCTTCCAAAGAGGCTGCACATTTTTGCACTTTCATCAGCAATGAATAAGAGTTCTGTTGCCCCCTGTTCTTCTCAGCATTTGATATTGTTAGTTTTTGGGTTTTAGCCCAAAGTGGTTGTCTGAGCTTTACAAATAGCTGAAGAAAGAAGAAAAGTGAAAGGCAGAGGAGAAAAGGAAAGATATTCCCTTTAGTAAGGAGAGAAAAGAAGGTCTTTTAAAATGAATGGTGCAAAGAAATAGAGGAAAACAATAGAATGAGAAAAGACGAAATCTTTTTAAGAAAATTGGGGATATCAAGGAAACATTTCATGCAAGGATGGGCACAATGAAGAAATAAAGAAACGATAAGGACCTAACAGAAGCAAAAGAGATTAAGAAGAGGTGGCAAGAATACACAGAACTGTTAAAAAAAAAATCTTACTGACCCAGATAACTATGATGGTGTGGTCACTCACTAGAGCTGGACAAATGTGTGAGGTCAAGTGGGCCTTAGGAAGCATTACTGTGAACAAAGCTAGTGGAGGTGACAGAATTCCAGCTGAGCTATTTAAAATCCTAAAAGGTGATGCTGTCAAAGTACTGCACTCACTATATCTGAAAATTTGGAAAACTCATTAGTGGCCACAGGACTGGAAAAGTCAGTTTTCATTCCAATCCCAAAGACAGGTAATGCCAAAGAATGTTCAAACTACTGCACAACTGCACTAATTTCACATACTAGCCAGGTTTTACTCAAACTCCTTCAAGCTAGGTTTCAGCAGTACATGAACCAAGAACTTCCAGATGTACAAGCTGGGTTTAGAAAAGGCAGAGGAACCAGAGATCAAATTGCCAACATTCATTGGATTATGGAGAGAGCAAGGGAGTTCCAGAAAAACATCTACTTCTGCTTCATTGACTGCGCTAAAGCCTTTGACTGTGTGGATCACAACAAACTGGAAAATTATTAAAGAGATGGGAATACCAGACCACCTTACCTGTTTACTGAGAAAGCTTCATGTGGGTCAAGAAGCAATAGTTAGAACCAGACGTGGAATGATCTGGTTCAAAATTCAAACTGGTTCAAATTGGGAAAGGAGTATGACAAGGCTGTATATTGTCATCCTGCTTATTTAACTTATATGCAGAGTACGTGCATGCTCATTAAGTTGCTTCAGTCATGTCTGACTCTTTGTGACCCTACGGACTGTAGCCCACCAGGCTCCTCTGTCCATGGGATTCTCTAGGCAAGAATGCTGAAGTGGGCTGCCATTTCCTCCTCCAGGGGATCTTCCCAACTCAGGGATCAAACCCATGTCTCCTGTGTCTCCTCCCTTGCAGGCAGGTTCTTAACCTGCTGAGCCATTGGGGAAGCCTCACTAATTATTAGAGAAATGAAGATTAAAACTACAATGAGATACCATCTCACACCAGTCAGAATGGCCATCATCCAAAAATCTACAAATAATAAATGCTGGAAAGGATGTGGAGAAAAGGGAACCCTCTTTTATTGTTGGTGGGAATGTAAACTGCAACAGCCACCATGGAAAACAGTATGGAGATTCCTTAAAAAAGGAGGAATAAAACTACCATATGAGCCAACAAGCCCACTACTGAGCATTCACTCTGAGAAAACCATAATTGAAAAAGACACATGTACCCCTAGTGTTCATAGCAGCACGGTTTACAGTAGCTAGGACATGGAAGTAACCTAGATGTCCATCAACAGATGAATGGATAAAGAAGATGTGGTGTGTGTGTGTGTGTGTGTGTGTGTGTGTGTGTATGTGTGTGTATATATATACACACACACACACACACACATACAATGGAATATTACTCAGCCATAAAAAAGAACAAATTTGAGTCTGTTCCAGGGAGATGGGTGGACTTAGAACCTATTTTGTGAAGGTTGAGTGAAGTAAGTCAGAAAGAGAAAAACAAATATTGTATATTAACATATACATATGGAATCTAGAAAAATGGTATTGATGAGCCTATTTGCAGGGAAGGAATGGAGATGCAGATATATAGAGAGAATGAACTTGTGGGCACAGTGGATGAAGGAAAGAGTGGGATGCTTGGAGAAATTAGCATTAACATATATGCACTACCATGTGTAAAATAGATAGCTGGCATGAAGTTGCTATATAATACAGGGAGCTCAGCCTGATGCTCTGTGATGACCTAAAGGGGTGGAGTAGGGGGAGGGGAGGGAGGCTCAAGAGGGAGATGATACATGTATAATTATGGTGAATTTGCATTATTGAATGGCGGAAACCAACACAGCATTGTAAAGCAGTTTTCCTCCAATTAAAAATATCCTTTGGTTTTTTTAACTATGTAGAAATGTACAAAGAATTATCACTTCACAGACTATACAGAAACAGACAGTAGGCCATATTTGCCCTATATTCAAACTTTGACCATTTTTATTCTATATCCTTACAGACTTTTTAATGTACAATGTCAATTTATTTAGTAGAAGTATATTTAAAGTTTTTGAAAGGGTAGAATAGCTTCTTCACTCCTTATCATTTAATCCTTATTTCTTTAAATCTGAAATAATTAAGTCCTTTCATTGTTTTCAGATTTGCTTTTGTATATTTTGAAAATATGATTTTAGATACTTACAAATGTAGAATTGTTTTATCTTTATGAGCAATTTAGCATTTTATCAGTATACAATGACTTTTTATTCTAGGATTCTGTTTTTTGCCCTAATACTGATTTTGCTTATATTATTATAACTACACCAGCTATTGTTTAGTACTTTCCCAGTATAATGTTTTCCACACTTTATTTTACTTTCTGTGGTTTATGTTTAAAAATGTCTCTTATGAACAGTGTGCATGTGTGTTCACTTGCTTCATTCATGTCTGACTCTTTGCAATCCCATGAAGTATAATCCACCCAGGCTCTTCTGTCCATTGGATTATCCCATCAAAAATACTAGAGTGGGTTACCATTTCCTCTTTCAGGGACTCTTCCTGAACAAGAGAATGAACCCCCATCTTATGCAACTCCTGCACTGGCAGGTGGATTCTTTCTCACTGAATCACCTGGGAAGCCCCCTTGTGAGCATAATATCAGTCAGTCACTCAGTCATGTCTGACTCTTTGTGACCCATGGACTGCAGCACGCCAGGCTTCCTTGTCTATCACCAACTCCTGAGTTTGCTCAAACTCATGTAGGTGTATATTTTAAAATTAGATGATTCTGTGTTTTAATTGGAGATTATAGGCTACGTATTACATACCATATTTTCTGAAAATATCTTTATGTTGTCCTCATTCTTAAAGGGGCTTCCTAGGTGACCCAGTATAGAACAGTCTTATGGACTTTGTGGGAGAGGGAGAGGCTGGGAAGATTTGGGAGAATGGCATTGAAACATGTAAAATATCATGTATGAAACGAGTTGCCAGTCCAGGTTCAATGCATGATGCTGGATGCTTGGGGCTGGTACACTGGGACCACCCAGAGGGATGGTATGGGGAGGGAGGAGGGAGGAGGGTTCAGGATGGGAAACACATGTATACCTGTGGCGGATTCATTTTGATATTTGGCAAAACTAATACAATTATGTAAAGTTTAAAAATAAAATAAAATTAAAAAAAAAAGAACTAAAAATGGGGGAAACGAGATATAAATTTGTTATTTTACCATAAAAATAAAATATTACTTATATTACTATTGCTACTAATAATTTTATTAGTAATATAAAACTTGCAATACCACTTTTTTAAAAGTGTGTATATATTATTTTTTAAATAAGAAAAAATGTAAAAATATATCATAAGCAAATAAGCATACATGTATACAAAGGATGTTCTTTGATGCATGAGTTTAATAATAAAAGGGACAATTTAAACACCTAACAAGACAAGACTGGTGAAAATATAATTATACATAATGGAATATGCTAAAGCTATCAAAATAACATTGTGGAATATTATTTAATGGCATAAGAAATATTCATTATGTATTATGAATGAATATAAAACAGATTATAAAACAGTAAAAAAAAAAAAAAAGAATCCTCCTGCCAATGCAGGAGACACAAATTAGATCCCTGATTCAGGAAGATCCCTGAGAGAAGGAAATGGTAACACACTCTAGTATTCTTTCCTGGGAAATCCCGTGGACAGAAGAACCTGGTGTACTGCAGATCATGGGGTGGCAAAAGATTCGGACATGACTTAGCAACTAAACAACAACATTCTTGAAAGATAATTTCACTAGGTATATAATTATAGACTGACAGGTATTTCCTCTTAGTATGTGGACAATAAAGAACTAAAGAGTCTCTTGATGAAAGTGAAAGAGGAGAGTGAAAAAGTTGGCTTAAAATTCTGCATTCAAAAAACTGAGATCATAGCATCCAGTCTCATCACTTCCTGGCAAATAGATGGAGAAACAATGGAAACAGTGAGAGACTTTATTCTGGGGGCTCCAAAATCACTGCAGATGGTGACTGCAGCCATGAAATTAAAAGACACTTGCTCCTTGGAAGAAAAGCTATGACCAATCTAGACAGTGTATTAAAAAGCAGAGAAATTACTTTGCTGACAGAGGTCTATCTAGTCAAACCTATAGTTTTTCCAGTAGTCATGTATGGATGTGAGAGCTGGACCATAAAGAAAGCTGAGCACCAAAGAACTGATGCTTTTGAACTGTGTTGTTGGAAAAGACTCTTGAGAGTCCCTTGGACTGCAAGGAGATCCAACCAGTCCATCCTAAAATAAATCAGTCCTGAATATTCATTGAAAAGACTGATGCTGACCCTGAAACTCCAATACACTGACCACCTGATGCGAAGAACTGACTCATTTGAGAAGACCCTGATGCTGAGAAAGATTCAAAGCAGGAGGAGAAGGGAACAACAGAGAATAAGATGGTTGGATGGCATCACTGACTTGATGAGTTTGAGCAAGCTCTGGGAGTTGTTGATGGACAGGGAAGAGTCAGACATGACTGAGTGAATGAACTGACTGATGTGGACAATAATTCTTCATACTAGTCTTGCATTGATTTTTACTGTTGAAAAGGTTGTCTATCTAATTGTTGTTGCTTAGAAGATAATCTAAGTGAAAAAAGTAAGTAAGTGAAGTCGCTCAGTCGTGTTCGACTCTTTGCGACCCCATGGACTGTAGCCTACCAGGCCCCTCTGTCCATGGGATTTTCCAGGCAATAGTACTGGAGTGGATTGCCATTTCCTTCTCCAGCGGATCTTCCCAACCCAGGGATCGAACCCGGGTCTCCCACATTGTAGACAGACGTTTTACCGTCTGAGCCACCAGGGAAGTCTGCCTTTAAAACATTTTATTTTTTAATGCAGTGTCAATATGATTTAACTAGGTATCAGTTCAGTTCAGTTCAGTCCCTCAGTCATGTCTGACTATTTGCAATCCCATGAACGGCAGCACACCAGGCCTCCCTGTCCATCACCAACTCCCGGAGTTTACCCAAACTCATGTCCATTGAGTTGGTGATGCCATCTAATCATCTCATCCTCTGTCATTCCCTTCTCCTCCTGCCTTCTATCTTTCCCAGCATCAGGGTCTTTTCAAATGAGTCAGCTCTTCGCATCGGGTGGCCAAAGTATTGGAGTTTCAGCTTCAACATCAGTCCTTCCAATGAACACCCAGGACTGATCTCCTTTAGGATGGACTGGTTGGATCTCCTTGCAGTCCAAGGGATTCTCAAGAGTCTTCTCCAACACCATAGTTCAAAAGCATCAATTCTTCTGCACTCAGCTTTCTTTGTAGTCCAACTCTCACATCCATACATGACTACTAGAAAAACCATAGCCTTGACTAGATGGACCTTTGTTGACAAAGTAATGTCTCTGCTTTTTAATATGCTGTCCAGGTTGGTCATAACTTCCCTTCCAAGGCACAAGCATCTTTTAATTTCATGGCTGCAATCACCATCTGCAGTGGTATGGGTTTCTTTTTATTTACCCAAATGAGACTATATTGGGCTTCTTGAATATGTAGATTAGTATGTTTTATTGGTTCTGGAACTTTCTAAATATTTTTTTTAAGTATTGCTTCTGATCCATTTCTCTCTCTTCTTCTTCTATAATTCCAATTAAACTTATGTTAGAGAACTTTTACCTCTCTTTACATTGGCTCTTTGAGCTTCATTCTAAATAATTTCTACATGTCTATCTTTCAGTTCTCTTTCAGTCCTCTAGAAATGCTAATATGTCCAAATTAAGTCTTAGAGCAATGGAAAGGCTTAAATATATCTAAATGTATCTTTCTTCTTTGGTTCCCCCTGTTAGTTGACTCAGCATCTTACACCAAGATCCATGCCCTGTTGCACATTTCATGGTTTAAATCTAAACAACCTCCCTGGAGGCAACAATACTTCACTATCTTTTTTGCAACTTTTTTTTTCTCAGTCTGAATTTACTTCATCACTGAGGCTTGACAATACAGGCAGATCTTGTCTAGAGATTACTTGTTACTTATACAAATAGAGTAAATCTACCTTGATAGAGGAACTGAGATAATATTTACAGGGTTACATGTGAGTTTCCTTGGTTCTGTCTTCTTGTTCCAATTTAATGGTGGTGGGGAGGGTTTGAGAGGGATGTGCGTAACAGATGGTTTTTTTTTTCTTTTCTTTTTTTTTTTTGACTTTTTTTTTATTTTATTTTATTTTTAAACTTTACATAATTGTATTAGTTTTGCCAAATATCAAAATGAATCCGCCACAGGTATACATGTGTTCCCCATCCTGAACCCTCCTCCCTCCTCCCTCCCCATACCATCCCTCTGGGTCGTCCCAGTGCGCTAGCCCCAAGCATCCAGTATCGTGCATTGAACCTGGACTGGCAACTCGTTTCATACATGATATTTTACATGTTTCAATGCCATTCTCCCAAATCTTCCCACCCTCTCCCTCTCCCACAGAGTCCATAAGACTGTTCTATACATCAGTGTCTCTTTTGCTGTCTCGTACACAGGGTTATTGTTACCATCTTTCTAAATTCCATATATATGCATTAGTATACTGTATTGGTGTTTTTCTTTCTGGCTTACTTCACTCTGTATGATAGGCTCCAGTTTCATCCACCTTGTTAGAACTGATTCAAATGTATTCTTTTTAATGGCTGAGTAATACTCCATTGTGTATATGTACCACTGCTTTCTTATCCATTCATCTGCTGATGGACATCTAGGTTGCTTCCATATCCTGGCTATTATAAACAGTGCTGCGATGAACATTGGGGTACACATGTCTCTTTCCCTTCTGGTTTCCTCAGTGTGTATGCCCAGCAGTGGGATTGCTGGATCATAAGGCAGGTCTATTTCCAGTTTTTTAAGGAATCTCCACACTGTTCTCCATAGTGGCTGTACTAGTTTGCATTCCCACCAACAGTGTAAGAGGGTTCCCTTTACTCCACACCCTCTCCAGCATTTATTACTTGTAGACTTTTGGATCGCAGCCATTCTGACTGGTGTGAAGTGGTACCTCATAGTGGTTTTGATTTGCATTTCTCTGATAATGAGTGATGTTAAGCATCTTTTCATGTGTTTGTTAGCCATCTGTATGTCTTCTTTGGAGAAATGTCTATTTAGTTCTTTGGCCCATTTTTTGATTGGGTCATTTATTTTTCTGGAGTTGAGCTGTAGGAGTTGCTTGTATATTTTTGAGATTAGTTGTTTGTCAGTTGCTTCATTTGCTATTATTTTCTCCCATTCTGAAGGCTGCCTTTTCACCTTGCTAATAGTTTCCTTTGATGTGCAGAAGCTTTTAAGTTTAATTAGGTCCCATTTGTTTGTTTTTATTTCCAATATTCTGGGAGGTGGGTCATAGAGGATCCTGCTGTGATGTATGTCAGAGTGTGTTTTGCCTATGTTCTCCTCTAGGAGTTTTATAGTTTCCGGTCTTACATTTAGATCTTTAATCCATTTTGAGTTTATTTTTGTGTATGGTGTTAGAAAGTGTTCTAGTTTCATTCTTTTACAAGTGGTTGACCAGATTTCCCAGCACCACTTGTTAAAGAGGTTGTCTTTAATCCATTGTATATTCTTGCCTCCTTTGTCAAAGATAAGGTGTCCATATGTGCGTGGATTTATCTCTGGGCTTTCTATTTTGTTCCATTGATCTATATTTCTGTCTTTGTGCCAGTACCATACTGTCTTGATAACTGTGGCTTTGTAGTAGAGCCTGAAGTCAGGTAGGTTGATTCCTCCAGTTCCATTCTTCTTTCTCAAGATCACTTTGGCTATTCGAGGTTTTTTGTATTTCCATACAAATTGTGAAATTATTTGTTCTAGCTCTGTGAAGAATGCTGTTGGTAGCTTGATAGGGATTGCATTGAATCTATAAATTGCTTTGGGTAGTATACTCATTTTCACTATATTGATTCTTCCAATCCATGAACACGGTATATTTCTCCATCTATTAGTGTCCTCTTTGATTTCTTTCACAACAGATGGTTTTAAATGTAGTAATTAAACTGGACAAATCCTCTCTGTATGAGAGGCCAAAGATATGCTTGACTGGTAATGTTCTCCAGATCCAGGGCTCAAGAGAGATGTTTCCTGGAACTGAAATATGACAAAATTAGGGGAATGAAGAGTTAAAATTATACTCAATCATACTAGAGTCTATAATAAGTCAAAGAAAAAGAATCTGAAAGCTTGACAGATACATGGGAGAAAATGTAGACTTTAAAAAGCTGGGTACAGGGCTCCAAACCTGGAATCTGAGGAGAGGTAAGCAAGACTTAAAAGTGTAGAGAACTGATAATAGTGTGTATTGTTCCATAGACAGTGAACTTTCTATGCATGTATATATTTGTGGGAGGTGATGGGAATCCAGACAAGGTTCAAGTGCCAAGAATAAGATATTCATAAACTGATTTTTTCCTACTTGAGAAATAATATAACTGATGACCACCACTTGGACTTTCTATGCAACAGTGTCTGAGGTAGCCTACACTATATTAAAACTTAATGAATAATTCTATGTAAGTGATATTATAGTTAAATTGTTGTATTTGATATACTTGAACTCCCACAGGAAAATTTCAGAAAAATCAGTCACCTATGGCACATAAAAATGAAAGCCATGAACCTCCCCCAGAAACAGTTCAAACAATAACCCCTATGGATGTTCACTTAGGCACCTGGTTTACAACTACACCTCAAGGAAATCGGATTGGCACCAAAGGATCAGAAAGAATAGCAGACTTGGCCCCGTTTTTATCCTTTAAAGCCACAGATCCTGTCAATGGAACGGTATGACAAACTATTGTATATTATAAATTTTTCCAAATCATCAGAGTTGTAAAACAACATGTGGAAGAATGCCTGGCAAATAATAAATTTTCAATAACTATCTGTTAAGTAGCCACCTTATGTATAAATAGATGGATTCATCTTCCCAAATCTAAAACTACTGTATGGTTTATTTGACCCAGAGTAATGTATCATGAAATACTAATTCTTGAAGTAAGAGACAGATGATGAATTTTCTATTCCACTTTTAAGACATATGATTAGTGATATCCTATATTTCTTCATGTTAAATGTATTTATATTCTAGACGTGTGGGGCTCTGCCTTGCTTCTACTTCTCGTATGTACCTGACATGCATTGTAGAAATTTGTTCATGATCCTTGACTTCAAATAATTTACAGTATATTTAATGAGAGGCTCATATCAAATAACTCAAAAATTCAACAATGCCATAAAGCCTCTGTAAAAAGATTTTATTTGTAACCTAAGAAAAAGTGATATATTAGTGGTATAGAAAATAATGGTTTTGTTTATCTGTGAAGCAGATGTGAAATTTAAACCCCTGGGATGTACAATAGCATTTTCTATGGGCCAGGCTTTCTGTTAGCATCTTGCATACATTCTCTATTCAGGCCTCACACCAGTGTATATTATACAGACAAGGAAGGTAAGCCTCAGCAAATGAAGTAATGTGGCCAGAAAGTGCTGGAACCAGGTTTGTCATCAGTGATTGGTGACTAGAAACTGGGCTCTTTCCATTATTCAGCTATTCCTCTATCATCTTATACGGAGCTTTGCACCTCTAAATCTAAACAAGACAAAGAATCCTGCATGCCTTGTCTCTAGTTTTTGGACTTCCAACCTTTGTTTACAACCACAAACTGCTAGTCAGAAGCAGAATGTCTGCTTCACATTGAGATAAATTTCATCATCTTACCAAACGTGTTTTCCTTTCTTCTTCAGCCTGCTTCTGTAACAGTTTCATACTCTTCTACCTTGTTTGCTAGTTCTTTCTTATGAGATTCAAAATACATATTATCTCAGGATGGCTTTGGTCACTTCAAATAGCTCATTTTAATTCAGCCTCAGTACAGATTATTTGCTTTAATATGCAAATTTGGTATTTCTTAGTTAATGACCCTTACTTTCTTTTACTGGTGGTGGTGGTGGTTTAGTCACTAAGTCATGTCCAACTCTTTGCAACCCCATGGATTGTAGCCTGCCAGGCTCCTCTGTCCATGGGATTTCCCAGGCAAGAATACTGGAGTGGGTTGCTATTTCCTTCTCCAAGGGATCTTCCTGACCCAGGAATTGAACCCAGGTCTCCTGCATTGGCAGGCAGACTCTTTTCCACTGAGAAACCAGGGAAGCCCCTTCCTTTACTGATACCTAGAACCATTATGGAAGCACAAATCAACAGTTGGGAGCCTGGATTCAAACATAGACACCCAACAGTCTAATCACAACAATGGTAACAGTATTTACTGAGCACTCAGTCCTCTTGCCTGGAAAATCCAATGGACGGAGGAGCCTGGTGGGCTGCAGTCCATGGGGTCGCGAAGAGTTGGACACAACTGAGCGACTTCACTTTCACTTTTCACTTTCATGCATTGGAGAAGGAAATGGCAACCCACTCCAGTGTTCTTGCCTGGAGAATCCCAGGGACGGGGGAGCCTGGTGGGCTGCCGTCTATGGGGTCACAGAGAGTCAGACATGACTGGGGCGACTTAGCAGCAGCAGCAGCACCATCCCAGGCCTTGTTCAGTGCTTTCCAGATATAACTTATCTAATTCTCACAAGAAACTATTGCTGTTTCCATTTTACATATGAGACAAAGAAGCTACAAACAGGCTAAATAATTTTTCCAAAATCACTCAGCAAGTGGTAGATTCAGAATGTGGACCCCAAGGTTGCATTCTAGATCTCATGTACTTAACCATTATGCAAATAAAAGCCAATGATCATATGAAATAAGATCAAAAGTGACATGAAGTAGCCATTTTACAGGAGTGGCACTAACCTTGCAGTGAGGCAGACATGGCTTTGAACCCCAGCCATGTTTCTTACAAGATGCATGACTTTGACTATTTCTAATTTAGGTTTTCTTATTCCTAAAATGAAGATTATGGTCATTACCTAAAATACTTGGGAAGATTAATACCAGATTAACACTATCAGGTGTTCAGGAAATATTCTTGCTGCTGTGTTCTTGCTACCACTAAAAATGATTATTTCCTGAGCCTATGGTGACCAGAAAATGTCAATGTTATGTGATATCATGAAATGTTAGAATAGTTATAAGTAATAACATGTAAATTTCTATACTAGATGAAGAGCTAATATTTAGCATTGCTAACTTGACCAATTAAATGTGAGCCACTTTACCAGCATTCTCTCATTTAGTCCATATAATGTCTCTGAAAAATATGCTGATGTTGGCTCCATTTTGCAGATGAGGAAACTAGAACACAGAGAAGGTAAGCAACTTGCCTAAATCACCTGTGGAGTCAGAAATTGAACTTGGGCAGGTTAACTCCAAAGCTCATGTTTTCAATCCTGCATTCTACAGCACTATTCCTCATTAGATACATTCAGTGGATGGATAGATATAGATATACACATCTGTATCATTGGGTGAGAGTGTGAAAGAGAAGAACTTAAAGATTAGCATGGACCTCTCTCTGAAATATATTGTTTTCTGCCTACCATAAAAAGATACAAATATAATTATCATCTTCTCCCAAAAACCCTAGACAGTCAGAGTCAGAAAACAGCTAGCAAACTTCATATTCATCTGGACTCTTTAGTGAAAACTGTGTCCCTTACAGTTAGGGCAGTACAAGGTAGAAAGTACCCAATGATTTTAAAATATACATTGTTGTTGTTCAATCGCAAATTCATGTCCGACTCTTGGTGACCCCATGGGCTACAGCACACCAGGCTTCCCTGTCCTTCACTATCTCCCGGAGTTTGCTCAAACTCATGTCCTTTGAGTTGGTGATGCCATCCAACCATCTCATCCTCTGCCGCCCTCCTCTCCTTTTGCCTATAATATGCATTATACAACTGGAGTGCATTGTTGCCAGTTGGGATCTGCAGTAGCAAACAGATGAAGTTTGCTTGTATAAGATGTTTTTAAGAGACACCATTTGTGAAAGGAAGCAGTGGGGAAGCAGGAATGGGCAGAGAGAGAAGCCGAGCTATGGTGCAGACACCACAGAGCTCCATGGCAGGAGCTCAGGAGCCAGTGTCATCCGTCCCAGTGTCCCAAGTCGGGGAGCGGGAGCCAGATCAGTGTGTCTCTGTCTTAGCAGAACAATGGAAGTCAGGCAAGGCATCTCTCTGCAGTTGAGGCAGGTGCTGGAAGAACTGACATCTGGAGGCTGTTTTCCAACTTCCCTCCCCACAGGTGGGGAGCAAGTCCTGTCTTGAAGGGAGACCTGGCACACCTTCACACACACATGTGCAGCTGGGGGTTTAGAGCTCCTCTGAACCATTTGGCTACAGGAAACAAAAGTCTCAGTGTTCTTTCAAATTGAAGCACTTCAGTTCAGTTCAGTTCAGTCGCTCAGTCGTGTCCGACTCTTTGCGACCCCATGAATCGCAGCACGCCAGGCCTCCCTGTCCATCACCAACTCCCGGAGTTCACTCAAACTCACTCTCATCGAGTCGGTGATGCCATCCAGCCATCTCATCCTCTGTCATCCCCTTTTCCTCCTGCCCCCAATGCCTCCCAGCATCAGGGTCTTTTCCAATGAGTCAACTCTTCGCATGAGGTGGCCAAAGTACTGGAGTTTCAGCTTTTGCATCATTCCCTCCAAAGAAATCCCAGGGCTGATCTTCAGAATGGACTGGTTGGATCTCCTTGCAGTCCAAGGGACTCTCCAGAGTCTTCTCCAACACCACAGTTCAAAAGCATCAATTCTTTTCACCTTGCTTATAGTCTCTTTTGTTGTGCAGAAGCTTTTAATTTTAATTAGATCCCATTTGTTTATTTTTGCTTTTATTTCCAATATTCTGGGAGGTGGGTCATAGAGGATCCTGCTGTGATGTATGCCGGAGAGTGTTTTGCCTATGTTCTCCTCTAGGAGTTTTATAATTTCTGGTCTTATGTTTAGATCTTTAATCCATTTTGAGTTTTGTGAGCTTTGTGTATGGTGTTAGAAATTGTTCTAGTTTCATTCTTTTACAAGTTATTGACCAGTTGATGTATGTTGGAGAGTGTTTTGCCTATGTTCTCCTCTAAGAGTTTTATAGTTTCTGGTCTTATGTTTAGATCTTTAATCCATTTTGAGTTTTGTTGAGTTTTGTGTATGGTGTTAGAAATTGTTCTAGTTTCATTCTTTTACAAGTTGTTGACCAGTTTTCCCAGCACCATTTGTTAAAGAGATTGTCTTTTCTCCATTACCATTTGTTAAAGAGATTGTCTTTTCTCCATTGTATATTCTTGCCTCCTTTGTCAAAGATAAGATGTCTATAGGTGCGTGGCTGGTGCACTGGGATGACCCAGAGGGAGGTGGGAGGGGGGTTCAGGATGGGGAACATGTGTACACCTGTGGCAGATGCATGTTGATGTATGGCAAAACCAATACAATATTGTAAAGTAAAATAATAATAATAATATTAAAAAAAAAACAAAAGCATCAATTCTTTGGCGCTCAGCTTTCTTCACAGTCCAACTCTCACATGCATACATGACCACTGGAAAAACCATAGCCTTGACTAGATGGACCTTTGTTGGCAAAGTAATTGAAGCACTTACTAGGACTAAATTCTTTGTGTGTTTCTGGCTCTAGTCCACATACCTAAAACTCTCCTCTACTGCTTTGCCCCTCTTTGGATAACAACTGAGTCCTTGATATGACTTAACAAGCTTCCCAATATGGTCCCTCACCTTCTAGCCTTGCTCCCACTACTCTGCCCATTGGTATCTGAGTTCCCTTGTGTCCAGCACACCTTTCTTCCATGCTTCCCTATACCAGCCTTTCACCCATGGCTCCCTGTGCCAACACCCAAAATCCAGGCTCTGGTATTGCATCCTCAGGGGAAGCAGACCACATCAGAACCCTCACTACAGACACCAGTGGTCCCTGGCTTATCTTAAACCTGTAGTTTCTAAGGGAACAGGACCTGGGGTCATCTTCCTGCGTATACCTGGGTCATATCACTCCTGACATTAGCTTTTGACTCACAAATGTGTGACCATGGAAGGAGCATCACTGTTGAAGTAAGAGTCTTGGTCCAGCATCAGCTCTGGCACATGCTGAGTGACTTTAGGCAAGTTACTTAACTGCTCTAAGCCTGAGTTTCCTCCAGGATTGTTATAAAGATTAGATCAAGTAGATGAGATAAAACTTTCACTTTTAAATAATCAGGCTTTTGATGGTAATCACTGGGGTGTAAAAATAAGCAAACTTGGGATTAACCAACCAGCTGAGCAAATGATGATGCTCTGCCTTTGTATGTTCAGGTTATGACAACTCGAGAAGACAAAGTGATCATCATTGAAAAGAAAGATGGTACTCGGATAGTGGATCATGCTGATGGTACCAGGATCACAACCTTTTATCAAGTTTATGAAGATCCGACTATTTCTTCAGAGGATCAAGAGACAGGTAAGCTTTAATTTTTCTGGAGGACTACATAGAGTCTCAAAGAGTTCGACATGACTGAAGCGACTGAGCAGCAGCAGCAGATAGTTGGTTAATACTGTGTTTTAGGTTCACAGCAAAGTGATTCAGTTACACATATACATGTATTTATTCTTTTTCAAGTAGATGACAATATTATGTCTTTAGGATAGGATAGGTAAAAACTTCACTGATTTTTCAAAACACTTGTAAGAAAAACAAATTTTTTTTAAGAACTCAAATCAACCAAAGAATACCCAGGCAGTCCAAACCAGAACCAATGGGGACCTTTATTATGGTCTTTATCCTCAGCTGACACGGGAGTGATAACAGCTCCAGTTGGCTAATGGAAAGTAATAGTGCTTTTCCTATTTTTACCACTAAAAAGCTACAACCTGGATTGGTATTAACTAAAAGTTAATAATCATGAGTCAACTGTACTGAGCAATTAGATTTCAGACCTGTTTCCTTTGATCCTTAAGGAATCTAATTTTCCTACATAGACCTCAGATATGTCCTCCTTCAATTCTGTCTGACAATTCTCAGAAAAGAAAGTGGCAGCTGCTAATGAACTGGAGTCTGTTCATATAATCTAAAAACCTAACACCCTTCCTAAGCTAAATTTAAACAAGATTTTGAAATAAAAATTATTCCCTAATTCACTTTTGTTTAATTCTGGGGTTTATTTGTTGAATGCATGAAATGGTTCATTGCCAAATTAAATGCAACAAAATGGCAAGTGAGTAGAAAGAGAGGAACCTTTATATCCTGTTAGAGTGAAAACTTAAAAAGCCACTTGGGTGGGCAATTTTAAAATATCTGGTGAATTGAAAAGTGCATATCATGTGATACACTAATTCTCCATCTGGGTATATATAGAAAGATACTCTTTTCTTTTGTTTTTATTTTTATTGGGTTATAGGGGGTGGGTTGGGAAATATCTCTGCAAGTCAATTTCCCACTAGAGAAATGTCTATTCCAATTGTCCTGGGATAGCTTTCAAAGCTTTTTCCTTTTCTTGGGAAAGACACTCATACATTTGCACAAAGAAGCAAGTACAGAGATGCTTCTTGCAACACTGAGTATAATATTAAAATATTGGGAAAGCATAAATGTCCATTAACAACAGAACAGAAAAGTAAAATGTGGTTTATTCTTACAAAGGGATACTATGTAGCAATTAAAATAAATGAAGTACCCACACATGTACCTGTTTACATCAGCACATATATATCAAGATGGCTAAAGGCCTCAAAACATTAAGTGAAAAATTCAAGTGTGTGTCAGTTGCTCAGTCATGTTCGATTCTTTGGGGACCCCATGGACTGTAGCCCACCAGGCTCCTCTGTCCATGAAATTCTCCAGGCAAGAGTACTGGAGTGGGTAGCCATTCCCTTCTCCAGGGGATCTTCCTGACCCAGGGATCGAACCCAGGCCTCCTGCGTTGCAGGCAGATTCTTTATTGTCTAGGCCACCAGGGAAGCCCAGTAGTATGATACACAGGGTGATATATAACTTATGTAAATTTAAAGCAACAAAATATTTCTGATATATACATTTATATAAAAGTATTATAGTGGATTGTGAGAAAAAGAAATACAGTCAGAGATAGGAAGAGATGTGAACTTTACCTGTAACTTCTCTCTTATGTACATGTTAAAAATGAAGCAAATATGGCAAAATTTAATGAGTGTAAATTCTGATTGGCAAACATGTACAGTTAAGTTATATTTTGTGCTTTTCTGGATGTTTTCAACTTCTCAAAAAGAACGGTGAGGACAAAACCAGCACACTAAATTAATATGCCTTCTCAAACAAAGGCTCCGAGTTGATACAGCAGTAGCCCACACAGCAGCCCCGTGGAGTGAGTTCTCAGCCAGGCAGTCAGCAGGCAGGCGTGTTCCCCTTGCGTGCATCCTGTCAGACCTGCTCCTGTGCATTTGCCCGCAGCCGAAGGTCCTCAGAGGATCGCCAGGCAGGTGAAGTGCATGCGGATTGAAAGCTCGCACTACGCCACGGTCATCACCAACTGCGAGGACAGTAGCTGCTGCGCCACCTTTGGGGACGGGACGTCCATCATTGCAAAGCCACAGGGAACGTACCAGGTGGGTCCGAGCAAAACGAGGGGAGCCAAAGGGAAGTGTCGAAGTGTGTTTGTGACTAAGAAAGCACATCCATCTGGGGCAGCGAACATTCCCACCACATGCATGGCTGTTGCTCTCATCTCAACTGATCTTAGAGCACACTTCTCAATATCTCTTCATTTATTTACTTTCTTTTCAAAATCTGTCACAGAAAATCAGTGTCCTCCCTGTCTTTCAGTGCTTTGGTATCTGGGGATCAAAGTTATACTCTGGAGTGTATTTGCTGGGGATCATTTAGTGGTAGGTGATGGGCACTGTGGGTGTTAGGAGCACTCAGTGCTGCCCTGTCCCTTCCAGATCAGCTTCACCTCCTGCCTCCTCTTACTCATTCTCACTTTCCTACCCTTCCCACCTCCAGTCTGTCCCCACTTTACCTCGTATCCCCGTGGGATGTAAGGACACATGTGTTCTGTGTGGTCTAGGAGGAGAACTAGCCCAAGTGAAGCACAGCAGTGTCTTTGGAGGGCTGGGGAGGAATGCTGTTAGCAACTCCTCCGCCTCCTTGCATTTCCCCATTAAACACAATGCCCCAGGCTCAGCCTGCAGTCCCTCCCAGCTTAGAGGGATTTGCCTTTGCCATTCTGCTTGCTGATGAGGGGACACAAGTGTCAGGATGTCACATCTAGGGTCACAGGATACCGAGGGTGCAGAGGCAGAAGGTAATGGACAAAGACTTCCGTAACAAATGTTTGTTACTGTGGAAGCTACTGGAGCCAGTTTATCCCTCCCTTCTCTCCTGATACTCCCTCGTACTGTGCAGATCCTTGTGGGACGAGCAAGGTGCTGAAAGTGAGAGATGACCAAGAAAGGCTGCAGTTGGAGAAATGGATGCTTTTTTTCCCTACATAACATTCAAAATATCCAATTAAAAAAAAAAACGTTTTTATTTTGTATTGGGGTATATTTGTATTGGGGTATAGCTGACTGTATTGGGGTATAGCTGATTGGAGAAGGAAGTGGCAACCCACTCCAGTATTCTTGCCTGGAGAATCCCAGGGACAGAGGAGCCTGGTGGGCTGCCATCTATGGGGTCACACAGAGTTGGACACGACTGAAGTGACTTAGCATAGCTGATTAACAATGTTGTGATGGTTTCAGGTGAACAGAGAAGGGACTCAACCTTACATACGCATGTATCCATTCTCCCCCAAACTCTCCTCCCATCCAGGCTGCCACATAACATTTAGCAGAGTTCCTGTGCTATCAGAATGTTCATTTTTTAAGAAAGCATCTATATTTCAGTACTGCATGTCCTACCAGAGGTCATAAAACTCTGTGATGCTGTGATGAGGCCTTATTTTTATCATAGCCCTAGACTCTGCTGGTTACAACTATAGAGGCAAGAAATTTTAGCACCAATGTAAGTTACCACTGAAGGAAGAGATGTAACAGAAAAGAGATCCAACCTGGAGACATTCAGTGTCTGATACAATTGTGTAGCTGCATGTTTGCTCACATCTCCCGAAACACTGATTGCACCTCATTGAGAAACACACATATCTTAGCTCCCAATTGGGGAAAAAAACTCCAAATAAGCTTAGCAACATTTATTTTATAGTTCTATAATTTTATAAAGCATTCACAACCACCTTCTGCCCATCTGAAAGCTGGCATTCACAACCACCTTCTGCCCATCCTCATTGGCCTTGGCACATGTGTCATTACTTACTCACCAACATGAGGACACTGGGCAGTGTGATGAGTGAGGCTGGATTTTAGGCAATGTGAAAGAGAGAGAGCTTGATTTTGGCCACTGCTATACCTTAGCAGCACTAAAAAGATTGATGAAAACATCAAGGAGGAGGTAGGTGTAACAGCTATTATTATCTATGATTATAGTGTTTCACAATTGGGGGTGGGAACATCCACCCAGTTGGAAGGTTTCAGAGAGACAAGATGACAAATAATGGGTCTGTTGTCTCCCATGGGAAATCTTCCTCTGTCCTTTGGTCTAGGAACAGAAACCTGTTTCCCTCGACCGGAAGACTGAGTGTCTTCCTGGGGAAAGGGGTGTGTATGTACGTGCACAATGGAATAGGATTTTGACTACTCTTCTATACCAATCTGAACTCGACTCCTTTGGGAGAAGTTAAAGAAATATAATAAGCATTCTTAGGAATACTACTGAAAAGGACTTCAAAGGTCCTTTTCCTTATCAGCAGTACCATAAACAAATGTCATAATGGAGGGAGGCTTATCCTCTACTCAGTGTGTGAAATCAGTTGAAAAAGGAAAGTTTTATATTAAACTCTGAGCAGTATAGATATGTAAAATCACGAGAATTCTATTTATCAGCTGGCTGCTATACTGAAGATACTATGTATGTATGTATACGAGTCATTGATATATTTGTCGTGTTGAACCACCATAGCTGTTTTTCCAGGCTAACTTCCTAGAAGGAAAGCCATCTCCTTTTTACAGGTTTTCTTTTTGGCTTTTCTAAATGGTGCTTCACCTAGTGTATATGTCTCAGTTCTGAGAATGTTAGGCCATTTTTTTATGTCCAGAGCAGCTTTTAGTAAATTACAGTCAATCTGACATATTAACAAGCAGAGACATTACTTTGTCAACAGAGGTCCATCTAGTCAAAGATATGGTTTTTCCAGTGGTCATGTATGGATGTGAGAGTTGGACTATAAAGAAAGCTGAGCGCCGAAGAATTGATACTTTTGAATTGTGGTGCTGGAGAAGACTCTTGAGAGTCCCTTGGACTGCAAGGAGATCCAACCAGTCAATCCTAAGGAAAATCAGTCCTGAATATTCATTGGAAGGATTGATGCTGAAGCTGAAGCTCCAATACTTTGGCTACCTGATGCAAAGAGCTGACTCATTTGAAACAACCCTGATGCTGGGAAATATTGAAGGCAGGAGGAGAAGGGGATGACAAAGGACGAGATGGTTGGATGGCATCATTAACTCGATAGACATGAGTTTGAGCAAGTTCTGGGAGTTGGTGATGGACAGGGAAGCCTGGCATGCTGCAGTCCATGGGGTTGCAAAGAGTCGGACATGACTGGGCAACTGAACTGAAACTGAACTGACAGTTTGAGTCTATTTTATTGAGGACCTATGGAGCCTGGGAAAATTACAAATTCAACCAGTCACCAGTGTCTATGCTAAAATATACCTGAAACCACAGAGAAGCCTCAGAATTAGTCAAGGTCCAGGGAGAGTTCTCTGGCCTGGGTAATGGTGAAGAGTGAATCTGAGAAGCTTCCAGAATGGTGGAGTAGGAACCTTCAAAAATCCACTTATTGCTCTCTAAAAACAACTAGAAAACTGGAACTATTGACAGAATCAACCTTTTCAGAAGTCTGGAAATCAACCGAATGACTATAATGATATGAAGATTATTTAAAAAAAAAAAAAAGGACAATCTTGGGAAGAACAGCAAGCATTGTGGTGATTTCACTTGCCACATTCCTCTCCCCTCCCCCAGCTCCAAGGTAGCCTTGAAAATCAACACTCTCACATACATGATAGCAGTGAAGACCAGCAGGCCAGCAGCCACTGAAAGAAGAATAGATCTAGAGCTCCCCAAAAGATCCATCACAAGATGTTGTCATTATTCGACCCGTCTGTCCATTTTCTAGAAACCTCTGTTCAACAAGGGTTGTCTTTATTTGGTCTGATTCTGAACTCACTCCCTACGAATAGACATTTCCCCAAATGAAGGTGATAATTGAACATTATAGCTGTTGAAGTAGCGACAAAAAATAAGAGGCTAAACAAAAGAGTTAAAAGGAAAAGGAGAAGGACAAGTCCATCGAGGCCTTTGAAAAGCTCTGACATATTCTCTGGAATCTAGAAAGCCACGCTCCTGTGAAGGGCTATGAACATGCCCATAAAAGGCCTCAGAAAGCCCTGATCTTTCACTCTTGCTGATTAAGAAGCTCTGCACAAGCAGGGAGTGAAGGGTAAGGTGGAATTACAAACTTCCTACTACAGCATTGAAAACATTGGCCAGTATGCACATAGAGCCCATACAGCCCTCAGCAGAGGCTGAAAGATCTATTAGTGCAAAGTACTTAAGAACATATCTGCCCAGTTATGAGGAGAACTCTAAGCCTAACAGATTAGGCCCATGCATGACATTATAAACTTTAAAGAAATGGTTCAGGGGAATCACTGAACAAATAGCAACAACAACAAAAGTAACAATAACAAGTCCTGGGGCAAGGATCTAATTTCCAGAGTTGTGCATAATACTATTTTTAAATATCTAGTTTCAACAAAAAATTTTAAGACATGAGGGAGTGGGGAAGAGGGGGATTTTGGCCCATAAACAGGGATGGGAAAGGAGGAAGCAATCAATAGAAACCATCCCTGTGGAAACCCAGACTTTGCATTTAAAGAGACAAATTTAAGTCAGCTGTTATGTTTTAAAACGTGAGAAGCCTTATATAAAGAACTAAAGCACAATATGAGAATGATGCTTCGTGAGTATAGAATATCAATACATAGAAATTATTTTTTAAAAGAACCACATAGGAATTCTGGAGTTGGAAAGCATAATAAGTGTAATGAAAAATTTGCTAATGAGGCTCAACATCAAATTTTGGCTGGCAGAAGAAATAATCAGCAATTATTTGAACTGACTTGAAAATAGATCAGTTGAGATTACGCAGTCTGGAGGAGAGAGAGAAAAAAGAATCAAGAAAAATGAACAGAGCCTCAGAGGATACCATCAGGCATACTCACACATGCATAATGAGAGTCTGAGAAGGAATAGAGAGAAGGGCTGAAAGATTATTTGAGGAAATAATGGCTTAAAACTTACAAATTTGATTAAACTATCTACAATTGCAAGAAATCTCAACAAACTTCAAGTAAGATAAACTCGGAGATCCACACCTAGACACATCACAGTCAAATTGTCTGAAGACAAAGTCTCAAAGCAATGAGAAAAGGCTCATCAAATATGAGAGATCTCAAAAGAAAACAGAAAAGAAAAGAAAAACCCTAAAGCACAACATCGTTAATCAACTATATCATAATAAAAAAAAATTTTAATTGAGGTATCCAATAAGAATAATAGCTATTTTCTCATCAGAAAACATGGAGTCAGAAGGCAGTGAAATGACATATTCAAAATGCTTCAAGAAAAAGATCATCAACCAAAAATTCCTCTCTTCAGTAAAATTATCCTAAAATGGAGAAATTAATATAGTTCTAGGGAAACGAAAAATGAAAGAATTCGTTGCTCTTAGACATTCCCTACAAGAAAATCTAAAGGGAATCCTTCAGGCTGAAATGAACACTACACAGCAATTCAATTATACATAAATAGTACTGGTAAAGATAGCAATATAGGTAAATATAAAAGACAGTATGCATGTATTTTTGTGACCTTTTTTATTTAAAAGGCAACTACATAAAACCACTATTATAAAATGTATAAAGATGTAAGTTTGACAATAACACAGAAGGAATAGAGCTACATGGAGCAAAGATTTTGTATAATAGTGAAATCGTTAGTGTCAATCCAATCTAGACAGTTATAAATTAAGATGTTAATTGTAATACCCAAGAGACACTAAGAAAATAACTCAAAAATATATAGTAAAAGAAACAATGAAAGGAGAAATTAACAATAACACAATAATAGTGGGAGACTTTAATACCCCACTCACACCTATGGATAGATCAACTAAACAGAAAATTAACAAGGAAACACAAACTTTAAATGATACAATAGACCAGTTAGACCTAATTGATATCTATAGGACATTTCATCCCAAAACAATGAATTTCACCTTTTTCTCAAGCGCACATGGAACCTTCTCCAGGATAGATCACATCCTGGGCCATAAATCTAGCCTTGGTAAATTCAAAAAAATAGAAATCATTCCAAGCATCTTTTCTGACCACAATGCAGTAAGATTAGATCTCAATTACAGGAGAAAAACTATTAAAAATTCCAACATATGGAGGCTGAACAACACGCTGCTGAATAACCAACAAATCACAGAAGAAATCAAAAAAGAAATCAAAATTTGCATAGAAATGAATGAAAATGAAAACACAACAACCCAAAACCTGTGGGACACTGTAAAAGCAGTCCTAAGGGGAAAGTTCATAGCAATACAGGCATACCTCAAGAAACAAGAAAAAAGTCAAATAAATAACCTAACTCTACACCTAAAGCAACTAGAAAAGGAAGAAATGAAGAACCCCAGGGTTAGTAGAAGGAAAAAAATCTTAAAAATTAGAGCAGAAATAAATTCAAAAGAAACAAAAGAGACCATAGCAAAAATCAACAAAGCCAAAAGCTGGTTCTTTGAAAGGATAAATAAAATTGACAAACCATTAGCCAGACTCATCAAGAAACAAAGGGAGAAAAATCAAATCAATAAAATCAGAAATGAAAATGGAGAGATCACAACAGACAACACAGAAATACAAAGGATCATAAGAGACTACTATCAACAATTATATGCCAATAAAATGGACAATGTGGAAGAAATGGACAAATTCTTAGAAAAGTACAACTTTACAAAACTGGACCAGGAAGAAATAGAAAATCTTAACAGACCCATCACAAGCACAGAAATTGAAACTGTAATCAAAAATCTTACAGCAAACAAAAGCCCAGGTCCAGACAGCTTCACAGCTGAATTCTACCAAAAATTTAGAGAGGAGCTAACACCTATCCTGCTCAAACTCTTCCAGAAAATTGCAGAGGAAGGTAAACTTCCAAACTCATTCTATGAGGCCACCATCACCCTAATACCAAAACCTGACAAAGATCCCACAAAAAAAGAAAACTACAGGCCAATATCACTGATGAACATAGATGCAAAAATCCTTAACAAAATTCTAGCAATCAGAATCCAACAACACATTAAAAAGATCATACACCATGATCAAGTGGGCTTTATCCCAGGGATGCAAGGATTCTTTAATATCCACAAATCAATCAATGTAATACACCACATTAACAAATGGAAAAATAAAAACCATATGATTATCTCAATAGATGCAGAGAAAGCCTTTGACAAAATTCAACATCCATTTATGATCAAAACTCTCCAGAAAGCAGGAATAGAAGGAACATACCTCAACATAATAAAAGCTATATATGACAAACCCACAGCAAACATTATCCTCAATGGTGAAAAATTGAAAGCATTTCCTCTAAAGTCAGGAACAAGACAACGGTGCCCACTTTCACCATTACTATTCAACATAGTTTTGGAAGTTTTGGCCACAGCAATCAGAGCAGAAAAAGAAATAAAGGGAATCCAAATTGGAAAGGAAGAAGTAAAACTCTTACTATTTGCAGATGACATGATCCTCTACATAGAAAACCCTAAAGACTCCACCAGAAAATTACTAGAACTAATCAATGATTATGGTAAAGTTGCAGGATATAAAATCAACACACAGAAATCCCTTGCATTCCTATACACTAATAATGAGAAAACAGAAAGAGAAATTAAGGAAACAATTCCATTCACCATTGCAACGGAAAGAATAAAATACTTAGGAATATATCTACCTAAAGAAACTAAAGATCTATATATAGAAAACTGTAAAACACTGGTGAAAGAAATCAAAGAGGACACTAATAGATGGAGAAACATACCGTGTTCATGGATTGGAAGAATCAATATAGTGAAAATGAGTATACTACCCAAAGCAATTTATAGATTCAATGCAATCCCTATCAAGCTACCAACAGTATTCTTCACAGAGCTAGAACAAATAATTTCACAATTTGTATGGAAATACAAAAAACCTCGAATAGCCAAAGCGATCTTGAGAAAGAAGAATGGAACTGGAGGAATCAACCTACCTGACTTCAGGCTCTACTACAAAGCCACAGTTATCAAGACAGTATGGTACTGGCACAAAGACAGAAATATAGATCAATGGAACAAAATAGAAAGCCCAGAGATAAATCCACGCACATATGGACACCTTATCTTTGACAAAGGAGGCAAGAATATACAATGGATTAAAGACAACCTCTTTAACAAGTGGTGCTGGGAAATCTGGTCAACCACTTGTAAAAGAATGAAACTAGAACACTTTCTAACACCATACACAAAAATAAACTCAAAATGGATTAAAGACCTCAATGTAAGACCAGAAACTAGAAAACTCCTAGAGGAGAACATAGGCAAAACACTCTCCGACATACATCACAGCAGGATCCTCTATGACCTACCTCCCAGAATATTGGAAATAAAAGCAAAAATAAACAAATGGGACCTAATTAAACTTAAAAGCTTCTGCACATCAAAGGAAACTATTAGCAAGGTGAAAAGGCAGCCTTCAGAATGGGAGAAAATAATAGCAAATGAAGCAGCTGACAAACAACTAATCTCAAAAATATACAAGCAATTCCTACAGCTCAACTCCAGAAAAATAAATGACCCAATCAAAAAATGGGCCAAAGAACTAAATAGACATTTCTCCAAAGAAGACATACAGATGGCTAACAAACACATGAAAAGATGCTCAACATCACTCATTATCAGAGAAATGCAAATCAAAACCACTATGAGGTACCACTTCACACCAGTCAGAATGGCTGTGATCCAAAAGTCTACAAGCAATAAATGCTGTAGAGGGGGTGGAGAAAAGGGAACCCTCTTACACTGTTGGTGGGAATGCAAACTAGTACAGCCACTATGGAGACAATGTGGAGATTCCTTAAAAAACTGGAAATAGAACTGCCTTATGATCCAGCAATCCCACTGCTGGGCATACACACTGAGGAAACCAGAGGGGAAAGAGACACGTGTACCCCAGTGTTCATCGCAGCACTGTTTATAATACCCAGGACATGGAAGCAACCTAGATGTCCATCAGCAGATGAATGGATAAGAAAGCAGTGGTACATATACACAATGGAGTACTACTCAGCCATTAAAAAGAACACATTTGAATCAGTTCTAATGAGGTGGATGAAACTGGAGCCTATTATACAGAGTGAAGTAAGCCAGAAAGAAAAACACCGATACAGTATACTAACGCATATATATGGAATTTAGGAAGATGGTAACAATAACCCTGTGTACAAGACAGCAAAAGAGACACTGATGTATAGAACAGTCTTATGGACTCTGTGGGAGAGGGAGAGGGTGGGAAGATTTGGGAGAATGGCATTGAAACGTGTAATATCATGTATGAAACGAGTTGTCAGTCCAGGTTCGATGCACAATACTGGATGCTTGGGGCTGGTGCACTGGGATGACCCAGAGGGATGGTGTGGGGAGGGAGGAGGGAGGAGGGTTCAGGATGGGGAGCACATGTATACCTGTGGCAGATTCGTTTTGATGTTTGGCAAAACTAATACAGTGTTTGAGGTTTAAAAATAAAATAAAATTAAAAAAAAAGAAACAATGGAATTAAAATGGCACACTTGAAAATAATCTATTTAAAACAAAAGAAGGCAGTAATGGTTGACTAGCAGGGAAACCAAAGACCTAAGACATATAGAAAACTGGAAAATGCAAATCTTTTTTAAAAAAATTCTTTATTTTATGTTGGAGTATAGCCAATTAACAATGTTGTGATAGTTCCAGGTGCATAGCAAAGCAACTCAGCCACAGACACATACATGTAGTCATTCTACCCCAAACTCCCCTCCCATCCAGGCTGCTATATAACATTGAGCAAAGTTCCCTGTGCTATACACTAGGTCCTTGTTGGTTATCCATCTTAAATATAGCAGTGTGTACATGTAGATTCCAAACTCCCCATCTCTTCTGTCTACCCTTCCCTCCTGGTAACCATAAGTTTGCTCTCTGTGAGTCTATTTCTGTTTTGTAAGTAAGTTTATTTGTGCCATTTTTTTAGATTCCACATGTAAGTGATATCATATCTCTCTCTGTGTGTCTTCACTCAGTATGACAATCTCTAGGTCCATGCATGTTGCTGCAAATGGCATATTTCACTCTTTTTAATGGCTGAGTAATATATATCTCCATTGTATACATGTCCCACATCTTCTGTATCCATTTCTCTATGGACACAGGTTGCTTCCATATCTTGGCTATTGCATGTATCCTTTCCCATGTTTTTCTCTGGATATATGCCCAGGAGTGGGAGTGCAGGGTCATAATGGTAGCTCTATTTTTAATTTTTTTAAGGAACCTCCATACTGTTGTCCATAGTGGCCATACCAATTTACATTCCCACCAACAGTGTAGGAGGGCTCCTTTTTCTCCAGCCCTCTCCAGCATCTATTATTTGTAGACTTTTTGATGAGGACCATTCTGGCCAGTGTGAGGCAATACCTCATTGTGGCTTTCATATGTCTGCTGCAAGTAGACCCCCTTCCGTTGGCCCTTGCTGCACAGGCTAGGACACCTCTCCCCAACCCCTGCCACCACCTGCCACAGAAAGTTAAGTTTGAAGAGGAGGGGAAGAGAGAAACATGGCCATGAAGAGAAGGATCTACCTGGAGCTGAGGAACCAGACTCTGCCATCTATTTGAGAACTTGTCCTGGGCAACTGCAAGTCAAACGATGGGAAAATTGAGGACTTAATGGCTGAATTTGTGAACTTTGAACTCCTCAGTTTAGCAAAGAGTTGGACACGACTGAGAGACTTCACTTTCACTTTTCACTTTCATGCATTGGAGAAGGAAATGGCAACCCACTCCAGTGTTCTTGCCTGGAGAATCCCAGGGACGGCGGAGCCTGGTGGGCTGCCGTCTATGGGGTCGCACAGAGTCAGACACAACTGAAATGACTTAGCATAGCATAGTTTAGCAAATGTAGGCTTGATTTCAATTTCAAATCTCCCCAAACTACCTAAATTGAAAAAAACTTGAGTTCATTTTAGCATAAAAACTTTTTAAATTTCACACATCTAAACTGAAGTGGAAATAAACAGAATGAAGTATTGATACACACTACAATATAAATGAAGCTTAAAAACTTTATGCCAAGTGAAAGAAGCCAGACACAAGAGGCCACATATCACATGCTTCCATTTCTACAGAATGTCTGAAATAGTCAAATCCATAGAGACAGCAGGTCAGTGGTTGCCAGAGACAGGAGAGGTGCAGAATGACTAATGGCATCAGGGTTTCTTTGCAGGACGATGGAAATGTTCTTGAATTAGTGATCATGTTTGCACAAGTTTTTGAATATACTAAAATCCACTGAATGAACACTTTAAAGGGGAGAATATATGGCATGTGAATTATATCTCATAAAGAGGCTATCCAAACCAGAAGTCATTATACAAAAGCTATTACTTAAGGTCTGTGTCAGCCACCAGAGGAATGAGGAAAAATAAAAGCTTCTAAAAGCATTTGTCCCATTGCTGTTGACCCCTTTGAAGATGCTCCTTGCCCAAAAACATTAAAGGATTCCAAGAGTTTTGAATAGGGCCAAGTGTGTTTACTTAACATATGCTTTTAATACTTTAATTAAATATCTGAAAAAAGAAGGGGCATAGATTGCATTACTTGGAAGAAGTATTAAAGTGAGTAGATTAAATATGAGATGCAGGAACAATTATATCCTAATCATTGTTTGCCTCCTTATTAAATAGTCTTTCCCCAAACTTTACATCCTCTTTTGTTTTCTTCCTGAAAATACATTTGTGTCTCGAGTCAATGGATAGTATTTTTTCCTTAAATGATTTTCTAAATCTCTCAAATCAATCAAGAAATTTTGAATAATTTATCTCTTTGTGTGACCCTTTCAGGTGTTACCTCCAAACACAGGCTGTCTTCATATTGATAGGGACTGTTCAGCTATATATTGCCATGAATCAAGCAGTGACATATACCATCCTTTTCAAAAACGTGAGCAGCTGAGAGCTAGCAGGTACATCATGAAACACACATCAGAGGTTATCTGCGAGGTCATGGATCCCGAAGGAAATACCTTTCAGGTAAAGTGCATCATTAGTATGGAGAGAGAGGCGATGGGTTTGCTTTTGAGATATTTCACCCTAGAGAGCTCCCAAATAGCTTTTTATCTTAGCTGCCTTGGGATTAGTTATCTACTTACTGTCAGTGCTTTGGACAACAGCAATTAATGTCAGTAGCTTTAATTCTCGATTATGCTTCATTGAAGAAGGAAATGGCAACCCACTCCAGTGTTCTTGCCTGGAGAATCCCAGGGACGGGGGAGCCTGGTGGGCTGCTGTCTATGGGGTCTCACAGAGTCGCACACGACTGAAGTGACTTAGCAGCAGCAGCAGCAGCAGGGGATAGCAAACCCAACAATGAGGATGATTGAAATGGTAAAGCCAAATAAATAATTAGAACAAAAAGGGGGAGAAGTTGCTAAGCTGCTGCTAAGTCACTTCAGTCGTGTCCGACTCTGTGCGACCCCATAGACGGCAGCCCACCAGGCTCCGCCGTCCCTGGGATTCTCCAGGCAAGAACACTGGAGTGGGTTGCCACTGCCTTCTCCAATGCATGAAACTGAAATGGAACTCGCTCAGTCATGTCCGACTCTTCGTGACCTCATGGACTGCAGCCTACCAGGCTCCTCTGTCCATGGGATTTTCCAGGTAAGAGTACTGGAGTGGGCTGCCGTGGCCTTACTAAACATCTAAAATAATGTCAACAATGAATAACAGTGTAAGAATGCTCTGTATCTGGGTTTAAGTGAGAGAAAATACACAGGACAGCAGGCAAGTCTGTTTGACTAGGTAGAGAATCCTTAGAAATATTATCAGCGTGAGGGTTCCAGGAGGGCTGAGGATGGGGAGGTGGGAAGCCTGGTGAGGTGCTTAGCTGGTCAGTGGTAGAGCTCTGTGTTCTGTTTCTCTGTCCTTCCTCTTATTGCTAAGCCAGGCAGTGACAAACCATGGTCACTTGTTTATATGGGTCCTCGATGACTACATTTTACATTTTTAAATGGTTGAGGAAAATCAGAAGGAGAAGAGTATTTTATGACACAGAAAATTATAGGAAATTCAATTTCAGTGTCATTATATAAAGTTTTATTGGAACATAGCCATGCTCATTTGTTTACATATTACCTGTGGCTGCTTTTGCATATAATGGCAGCATTGACTAGTTGCAACAGAAACTCTATGGCCTACAAACCCTAAAATATATACTGTCTAGCCCTTGACAAGGAGAGGTCCACCAGCCCTTTCTCTAGGCACTTTTTTCCCATTCCTCACCCCTTGGTGGAATTTCATGTGTTGGCTAGTGGGTGGCAAAGTTACATTTTAGATTTGAAACCCTGACAGAGTCCCCAACTTTGCATGGGGTGCAGACAAGGCCTGATCCAAGTTTGTTTTTCTGTGCTAAGTACGTGAGACTCTTCACAGCCTGAGTTCAGGCTACTAAGAGACTTTGATTTACAATGAACTGAAATTGAAACCTAAAGCCCAAACCCTCCAAGTTGAAACATCTAAGCCAAGCATTACTCTAGGCTTTGATGATGTTCTTGTGCCTTCCCTTCAGTGGCCTTTCAGCCTAAACCACACTCTGTATCTCGACAGTAGCAATAGCTAGGAATGTACTTCTCAGAGTGAACCTCCATCTGTTTCCCAGGGTGGTCTATCCATGAGTCCCTAATTCTGTGCTTAGAATCCATACTGTCACTCTTAATATTTCAAGACAACTGTCACATGAGTAGTCGTTCCTCCATGTTTAAATTCCCAGTCCCCTGACCTTATCCTCAGAAGATAAGATTGCCCCCTGGTGTGTCCCCTGCCATACTAGTCGCCTTCCTCTGATTGTGTTCTGGCTTGTCTTCCCGTTTGTTTTCACATTCTCCGTGTAGTTTGTCAGTGAAGATGTGCTACTACGTTTTCACTTTTATTAATGCAGTCTATTGGGGCTTCCCTGGTGGCTCAGCGGTAAAGAATCCACCTGCCAATACAGGAGATGTGGATTCCATCGCTGGGTTGGGAAGATCCCCCTGGAGGAGGAAATGGCAACCTGCTCCAGTATTCTTGCCTGGGAAATCCCATGGACAGAGGAGCCTGGTGAGCTACAGTCCATGGAGTTGCAAGAGTCAGACATGACTTTGTGGCTAAACAACAACAAAATACTTAGGGGATAATACCTTATAAGTAAATATCTTTGATTTTCTGAATATCCAAAAGATTACCTGCGTTCTCAAATGAGATCAACAAAAATGTAAGCTTTGTGGCTTTTTTTTTTTGGTTGCTTATGTACTGTGTCCCTTAGGTCATGGCTGATGGTAGTGCATCCACCATCCTACCTGAAAACAACCTGGAAGATGATTTAAATGCAGAAGCTGAAGGTTATGACAGTTTATCATCCACTCACCTTCATAAAAATCATCTGCAAATCTATGGTGAACATGTCCCCAGGTAATATGATAAAAATAAAATCATGACTTTTATTTTCAGTTCCAAGTTTAAGGAGCATTTTAGCTGAATGTGTCAAGGGATCCGATTTTTATTTCTGCAAACAGGTTTTTTGTTATCTATGCTGATGGATCAGGAGTGGAGCTTCTTCGGGACAGTGACATAGAAGAGTACCTTTCCCTGGCATATGGAGAATCAACTACCATGGTTCTTCAAGAGCCAGTACAGGAACATCCAGGTAGAGAGCCAGACTGCAAGTTGCTGTGTCCTTTACTGCCTCTCATCCTCCACATCCAGTCTACCCTGATGTGGTCGCTATGTTTTCCCCTTTGCTCACTTTTCAACTCTGCTTTCCACCTGGCCATGCCAGCCAGGTTGTACAGTGATATATGTTTGTACTATGCTTTATCTAAGCATCAACCTGTGTAAACTGTGTGAGTCCCTTTCCTACCTATAAGTAGATCTGTATCTGCATTTAGGCTTGTTAGGTAGATTTAGTTATGTACCTAGGTTCCTACTTATGTGTCAGTTTCGTCTTAGTAGTAAAAAATAAAAGTGAGGTGTATTTCCTAACTTCATTTTTTGTCATTTTGATGGTGTTGCCTTGATGAATTTAGTATAACAAGAGAATAAAGTAGATTTGATGTGTCAGTTAGAAATCCAACCTGAAATATAGGGTAAGTTATGTATTATATTCATTGGGTATTTACATATTTTCATTAATTTCAAGAAATTAGTGTATGACCAAAAAATAGAGACATAACATTGCATTAGGTAAGAACCACTGTATATGTAACATGTGTATTTAAGCACAGAAAAAACAAAAAAACTTTCATGTTATCCATGCACCAAAGCAATATGCTGTGTCTCTCCAGGTTTATGTGTGTGTTTCCTTTTTTATCTTTTCTTTGATTGGTGGGATATATTTTGTATTCATTTATGAGTATGCCCACCTCTATATGCAGTTGTATCTTTGAATGCATCAATGTACATGTGTGTGATGTAATAAATTTGCTTTTTCTCTATGAATATGGAAAGTGGGGAGCTCTGACTGGTTTTACAGTGTGTGTGTAGAACTGTGAGAGAATAAGGATTCATCTCAAATTGCTTCATTAGTTAGTCATTTAGCATCTACATGATAACCCACCATGTACCAAAACTTGGCTGGGTGTTAGAGATACAATGGTGAGCTAAGAGAGCAACAAACCCTGCTTTCACAAAGCTTAGAGTCTAAGGAAAGAGATGGGTGTTAATTACATAGTCACACAAATACCTGTATGATTATAAGGGATAAGGCCTATGGAGTAAAGGAATATGGTTCCATGAGAGCATCTAACAGGGGAGCCTGACATAATCTAGAAGGCTTTCCTGAAAACGCTGGAGCCAAGATCTTCTGGATAAGTAGGCACTAATTAAAATAGGAGGAGGAGGAGCTTTCTTGGAAGAGGGAATACAAAGCAGGAAGCTTGGAACAGAGGAGAAAAGGCCAAAGGAGCCAAAGTATAGAAGGGAAAATAGCCCAAGTTGAGGAGGCAGGAGAAAACATTAAGGCCTCAGTTTTATCATATAAGCGATGGGAAATCAAAGAAAAGTTTACATGGTGGACTAACATAGTCAGTCACCCTGCCTGTGGAAGGAGGTTCATTCACAGAGTAGAGGTGGGAAGAAAAGTTCATTGTTGCTGAGGTCCAAGTCAGGATCTCTTTGCGGGAAATAGTCTAAGGTTGGGTCGGTGGAGGGGAAAGAGGTGGATGAACTCAAGAGATGCTTCGTGGTAGAACCAACAGAACTTGCGTGTGATTTCTGAAGGACAGCGAAGTGTCAATTAATGCTTTCAAGTGGTCTGAATCCAGCTTTTAGATGTTACTCTGACTAAAAGACTTTCCTTATTAGACCCCAAGGTCCTTAAGCGTGATCGCTGTGTCTGGCTTATCAAATGTGTTTAATATTTGCTGAATTTCTCAGAGTATTTCTGACAGAGAAATGACCCTCTGCTAACTCTCTGTGACCCAGGTGCCCTGAGCATTACCGTCCTTCGCCCTTTACATGAAGTGTCACCATGGCTAATGAAGAAAGAATTAGATACGATTGTTCCTCCTAACCTCCAGTCAAGGACATGGGAGACCTTTCCCTCAGTTCAGGTATAAATTTTTCTGCTGTGAAGTTACCATATATGCATATCCATCCATCCATGGACCAGAGCTCAGGTCTTCTCCTGTATATTCACCTCTTTTCATTCTTTTGTAAATTGTTAACGGGATCAAGGAGTTTTATATTTGAATACTTTGACATTTGTAGATTTTGGAGAAATATACCTGACTAATCTCAATTTTATTTTTTTAGTCTACATTGCTGGTTTGAACATCTTCCTATCATATAAAAATATCTACTCTGGGTAACCCATTACTGATATTATGCGATATAGAAAGCTTCCTTTCTCCCAGTATTTGCTAGTTTTAACACACAAACTGAGGTCTTTCACTTTCCCTTTGTTCTTAATTTATTAATGCATAAACTGAGTATCTAAGAATAACATGAAATATTAAATATACGGACTTGGAATCTCAGTGTTAAAAAGTAAGCATTGTAATTGTCTCAGCTTAGAGAAGCCTCACCTAAGATTTTTTTAAAGAATGAAAGAAAATATCTTAAGGAATCATAAAGTCCTGCATCTTGCCAGGTTTGTCATTTAATTTTGCAAGCAGTTTATGTAATATGTCCAGCAAACTGTCAGATGTTAAATTGTTAGATCAGTGAAGGCATTGGTAACATGATCAGGGAAAGATAGTAGTGTGAAGTGAGGAGGATAATGGTTTTTAGTTATGATTATCTTGGTTTCTTTATCCAGTCTTATAGTAGTGGAAGCACAGGTAATGAACTCTTAAGATAGCAAAGATCGCCTAACCCTCTGTTTCAGTTTGGTACCTGTAATCAACATGGTGAATGAAGGTGATCTGAATTCTAATCTTGACTTTATCAATTATTAGTATGGAATTTGAGACAAGTCACCCTTGATCTCTGCTTCCTTATCTGAAAATTGAAAGCTCATACCAAATGGTTTACAAAGGCTATCTCCAAGTTGAATGTATTTATTGCATTATGAAAAATAATATACCACATTTGAGATGAATGAAGGAAGTTCCTTCTCTTCCTCCAAAATTCCTATAGCTGTGACCTCTGCCCAGTGGCGTGACCCAGCCCAGGCAAGCTCCTGAGTAGCTGTCACTGACCATGCATTTGACATGAAGAGCAACTTAAAATGAAACACATCAAGCCCACACCACTCCTGAAAGTCAATTACAAAAAAAAAAACACATAAGAGATGTGTATCGACACAGGGCACACATTTCTGCAGAAGAGATCCTGAGAAGATTCTGGCAGCATGCTTAATCTAGAGTGAGCTCAAAGACCACCCAGATCTAGAGCTTGATTTCTCTCTCAAAGGATCTCTCCAAGCTTAATTCCAAATGTTTTAGGCTCTCTGTGGGTAAAAAGATATGTGTGTGTGCTAAATCACTTCAGTCATGTCCAGCTCTTTGTGACCCTATGGACTGTAGCCCACCAGGCTCCCCTGTCCATGGGATTCTCTACAGAAGAATACTGGAGTGGGAGGCCATTTCCCCCTCCGGTGGATCTTCCCAACCCAGGGATCAAACCAATGTCTTTTGCATCTCCTGCATTGTCAGGCAGGTTCTTTACTACTAGAGCTACCTGGGAAGCCCAGGTAGTCTCATGCATTTGGCATAAACAAGGCTTCTGCTGCATCACCATGGCAACAGCATGGCTTAGCATTCCCTTAAATGCTATACAGTAGGACATCAGGCAACAGGATTTTAAAAATCCTTATTTTTGGTAACACATATAAAGAGGAAAACTTTTCCAGTCCATTCCTAATTTTCCTTATATTTGCAAAACTTTTTGAGAGCAGGGATCCCTTTTTTTCACTGTTGTATTCACTAATGAGAGATTCCTAGCATATACTGTCTCAGTTCAGTTCAGTTCAGTTGCTCAGTCTTGTCCAACTCTGCGACCCCATGCAATGCAGCACACCAGCCTCTCTGTCCATCTCCAACTCCCAGAGTTTATTCAGACTCATGTCTATTGAGTCGGTGATGCCATCCAACCATCTCATCCTCTGTCATCCCCTTCTCATCCCACCTTCAACCTTTACCAGCATCAGGGTCTTTTCAAATGAGTCAGTTCTTTGCATCAGGTGGCCAAATTATTGGACTTTCAGCTTCAGCATCAGCCCTCCCAATGAATATTCAGGACTGATTTCCTTTAGGGTGGACTGGTTGGATCTTCTTGCAGTCCAAGGGACTCTCAAGAGTCTTCTCCAACACCACAGCTCAAAAGCATCAATTCTTTGGTGCTCAGCTTTCTTTATAGTACAATTCTGACATCCATACATGACTACTGGAAAAACCATAGCTTTGACTATATGGACCTTTGTTGGCAAAGTAATGTCTCTGCTTTTTAATATGCTGTCTAGGCTGGTAATAGCTTTTCTTCCAAGGAACAAGCGTCTTTTAATTTCATAGCTGCAGTCACCATCTGCAGTGAGTTTGGAGCCCAAAAAAATAGTCTCTCAGTATTTCCACTGTTTCCCCATCTATTTGCCATAAAGTGATGGAACCAGGTGTCATGATCTTAGTTTTCTGAATGTTGAGCTTTAAGCCAACTTTTTCACTCTCCTCTTTCACTTTCATCAAGAGGCTCTATAGTTCTTCACTTTCTGCCATAAGGGTGGTATCATCTGCGTATCTGAGGTTATTGATATTTCTCCCAGAAATCTTGATTCCAGCTTGTGCTTCTTCTAGCCCAGCGTTTCTCATAATGTACTCTGCATATAAGTTAAATAAGCAGGGTGACAATATACAGCCTTCATGTACTCCTTTCCCGATTTGGAACCAGTCTGTTGTTCCATGCCCAGTTTTAACTGTTGCTTCCTGACCTGCACAAAGATTTCTCAGGAGGCAGGTCAGGTGATCCGGTATTCTTGTCTCTTTAAGAATTTTCCTGTTTGTTGTGATCCACACAGTCAAAGGCTTTGGTGTAGTCAATAAAACAGAAGTAGATGTTTTACGGGAACTTGCTCAGTTTTTCGATGATCCAATGGATGTTGGCAATTTGATCTCTGTTTCCTCTGCCTTTTCTAAATCCAGCTGGAACATCTGGAAGTTTACAGTTCACGTCCTGTTGAAGCCTGGCTTGGAGAATTTTGACCATCACTTTGCTAGCATGTGAGATGAGTGCGATTGTGCGGTCGTTTGAGCACAGTGTCTACATAATAAGTACACAGTGGAAGAAAAAATCTAATGTTAAAACATACTCATTTCTTTGATGGTGGTTTTGCTTATTTTGGTGACAGAAAAAAACTCCAGGACCTCCGTTTGGCACTCAGATTTGGAAGGGTCTCGACATTGGCTCCAAACAGTTAGTGAACACTCCAGCCCCTATACTGAAGAGCCCCAGTGTGCTACAGATACGCCAGTTCATCCAGCACGAGGTCATAAAGAATGAGGTGAAACTCAAACTGCAGATTTCCCTGAAGGTAAGGGATTGCAGGTAACCTGACCAAAAGAATCAGCAACAGGGCAACCATTCCTCTTGGTTTCCTAAGGAACCTGAACTTATGGAATTGTACCAATATTTATTTAATGCAACACATGAATGCCAATCTTCAGTAGGAGGTTGCATAATGGAAAATATTTCATGGTTCCCATAAGGTAGAGGAAGTATTAAGGCTCCAAAGACGTTGAGAAGATAAGTATCTTTTAAGTGTGATTGCAGTATCGTGGTCCTCCTTTCTCACTCTATGGAAACCTGATCTAGTAACCTCTGGAAAAAGGTAGAATTGCATATTAACCTGATACTTGTGCCTAATGTAAGTTATTTCCTAGGTTTTCTCCTTCTGTGACCAGGCATGTTGTATTATATAACACTTCTTGAGCATTTCTGACAGACTGCTGGCTGTCTATTTATCAGTGGCAGCTAGTTACTGGTTGAAAATGGGAAGCAATAGGATTCCCTGAATAATCTTCATTCTTCCATGGAAGAAAAGGATTTCGTTAGTCTTTGGAAACAACCTAAGCTTTTGTTGATATATAGATCACTATTAAGCATGTCTGCAATTCCTCACTGTCAAGTGTGTCAACTCTCTCAGAACCTGTGTCATATGTGTCTAGTTTATGGCTACATATCCAACACCTGGCATACAGCAGGGGACCGTTATTCATGAAAATTCAAGTATTTATGGTTTTCAGCAAAGGCATGAACTGAGCCACTTACATTCATAAGTATCATCTTGAAGACTATACCTGCAGAGGACTCTAGAAATCATCTATCCCAGCTCTGTCCATTTTATTGATGAGGACGCTGAGTGAGAAGCTGGGCTTCTCTGAGGTCTGCTGCTGCTGCTGCTTCTAAGTCGCTTCAGTCGTGTCCGACTCTGTGCGACCCCATAGACGGCAGCCCACCAGGCTCCTCTGTCCATGGGATTCTCCAGGCAAGAACACTGGAGTGGGTTGCCATTTCCTCCTCCAATGCATGAAAGTGAAAAGTCAAAGTGAAGTCACTCAGTCGTGTCCAACACTTAGCGACCCTAAGGACTGCAGCCCACCAGGCTCCTCCATCCATGGGATTTTCCAGGCAAGAGCACTGGGGTGCCATTGCCTTCTCCATCTGAGGTCTGCAGACAGTTCTAATGGCCCGTGGCTTTTACAGCTTTATTCTTGAGCTTTTCTGGTCTTTGCTTATTAACATATTAAGGAAAAGCCTTTCCAGATTGCTTGACTAGTAGCTGGTTGCTGAGCATTGTAAACTTACATATTCTTAACCTTTTGTAATATTTCCAGTTGCTGTTAACTATTTTGTATCTCTCTCTACCATACTTCTGTGTTTTATTGATTTCTTTTATTCTACTGATTTAGGATTACATAAACCATATTCTAAAGAAAGAAGATGAGTTGCAGGAAATGACAGTTAAAGATTCCAGAACTGAGGAGAAGAGAGGCAATGCTGCAGATCTCCTCAAGCTGGTTATGGTGAGAAAGAAACGTTTTCTAGTCCAGTGTTTTTTGCTTTTGTTTCAGTATTCAATGCATCAAGACAAAATATTGTAAATAACAGCTATTTCTGTCACTTTTATGAAGGTTTCTCCCCCTCCTTATAATTTCTTATTTCTGTGGAACCCTGATGCCTTATATGTATCACATTTTGTAAACACTTTTTGAAAGACTGAAAGTGAAGTCTCTTAGCCATTTGTGACCCTGTGGACTGGCCTGCCAGGCTCCTCTGTCCCTGGGATTCTCCAGGCAAGAATACTGGAGTTGGTTGCCATTTCCTTCAGGGGATCTTCCTGACCCAGGGATTGAACCTAGGTCTCCCACATTTGCAGGCAAACTCTTTTACCATCTGAGCCACCAGAGAATCCCAATATGATGCATTTTAGTCTCTTCCTTCAGAGAAGGCAATGGCAACCCACTCCAGTACTCTTGCCTGGAAAATCCCATGGACGGAGGAGTCTGGTGGGCTGCAGTCCATGGGGTCGCTAAGAGTCGGACACGACTGAGTGACTTCACTTTCACTTTTCACTTTCATGCATTGGAGAAGGAAATGGCAACCCACTCCAGTATTCTTGCCTGGAGAATCCCAGGGACAGAGGAGCCTGTGGGCTGCCGTCTATGGGGTCACACAGAGTTGGACACGACTGAAGCGACTTAGGAGTAACAGCAGTAGCCACAGTCTCTTCCTTAACTCATGAATAATTCTGAAGGCTCTTAAATAAAAGTTTTTATTGTCTTCAGAGAAGCTGGCATTCATTGAAATATATGAATTAATAAATGAAATTGGAAGAAGGAAGAAAAAGCAATTTCTACACTTAAGTGTAGAATGATTTCCACTTTTAGAAATTTGCTAAATGAAATAAATGACTAAAAGAAAAATCACTTTTTGTATCAGCATTAAAAACTAATTCATTTTACAGTAGTTTCCATAAAAGATCAATTTGCATATATAAAGAAGAATCTTGCTAAACAAAGTAAATTTTGTATGTAATATAATAATTACTATTAAGGAACTCTCTCTTCATTTCAGTCTTTCCCTAAAATGGAGGAAACTACAAAAAGTCATGTTACTGAAGGTAATTATACTTAATATTTTTCTGTAAAATAGTTATAGATTTCAAAGGAGCAATCTTAAATACACTTCTCAGTTATTCTCTCATCTGATAGCAAAGTAGCATATACATATTTGTTGTCATACTGGCCATGTTGTACTGTAATAACTTTTTTATATGCTTTCCTGTCTCAATTGTGAGAGTCTTAAAACCATGATTGCCTCAAATTCATTTTTGTCACATGTTGCGTGAAAAATGTTGACATTTGGCTTTTAAGTTAGTGTCAACTTGTATTTAGAATATAGCAAACATACAGGAAGGAAGCAGTCAACTGAATAACACTCTACCCCTAACACACACAGACACATACACAAAACTTTGGAGCAACTACATAGATATAACAAAAACCTTGCCCTGTTTTACACTACATGTAGCCCAAGGAGTCTACTTTCGGAAAGCAATTTATTTGGGACTATATACAGCCCCAGCAAACTTGGTTATATAGTTTCATAGTTCATAGAAGATAAGCAGCAGAGAATTTTTGTGGTTTGGGGTTTTCTTTTCTATTTTGACTGTATGACAAAAGTCAGAAACTGGCAGCCGTGGGCTCCGTTCAGCCCACAGACGTGTTTTGCGTGTCCTGCGTGGTGCTGGCTTGCACAGCTGTGTTTGTTGTTTTGTATACCTGAGTCTTCCTCTACCATACAGTGACATGTAGCTGAAGATGATTAGCAGCTGTGCCTCCAGGACTGCCATGGACCAAAGGGTCCATCAAAGCCCCCAATGTCTCCTGGTGCTTACAGTCTGTTGTCACACTCTTTGTGGGTGGCCTCTTACATTAGGGTTGCCAGATTTAACAAATGAAAATACAGAAGACCCAGTCAAATTTGAATTTCAGAGAAACAACACATTTTTTTTTTATTATGAGCAAGTTCCAAAATAACAAGGAGCATGCTTATACTAAAAAAACTGTTATTGCTTCTCTGAAATTCACATTTGACTAGATGTCCTACATTAGTAACCCTACATTGTAGCATTTGAATTTTTAACCTCTGGTGTGAGAGAACAGTCAGTGAACAGGTAAATACGCAAGTTGCACAATATTGAAGGATAAACCAAACGTATTTTTCAAACAGACAAACAGATGCAGGAATCAACAGTCTTACATGTTTACAGCTGCCCTGACACATTAATAGTGGTGATCCTAAGTCACTGGCCCTCAAAGTACTTCCTAAAGCACTAGTCTATGACATGGTTCCAGAGGAAAATGAGTTTTATGATAAAATAAGTTTGGATACTGCTGCATAATGCCTTATTTTCTTAGACAGCCACAAGGTACATGAACTAATTAAGGGTTCAGAAAAGTCCTAAAGTAATGAAACATATTTAACCTTATATAAATCAGTATTTCCTAAACTCATATAACCATGGATATGGAACCTTCCTTTCTTGTTTTATCTCCTGTTAACATTTTGCTGAGACCATGTTGTGAAAATAACCTCTGAGAATCAGTGCCCAAATTATCAAACAACCATCATATTGTATTCATATCCTTGGATTCAGACCCTAAGATATCTTTTTAAAAACACAATTTCAATAAGATATTTACTTTGGGGGAGTTTTGGTGCTTCAGATGGGAAGAAACTCAGGTAGAACACTGATTCCCCTGAGGATGTGGGACAGATGAAGAGTTTGCCACATTTTATGTTTTGATTCTAAGATGTGTGTTTTCTAGAGGGATATTTCATAGAGCTACCTGGTTTCCTGTGATATTATAACTTGGTCATGGAAATTCTAGTAAACACTTGAGAGGCTAAATATAGGCTCTTAGAAAACATCTCAGATGAGTGAGTGAGTGCTGGTTGTGTGTTGTGCTGTCAAGAAGTGAGGATAAAAGCTAAATCCATCTATTTTTAAAGTTGCAGCCCACCTAACTGATTTATTTAAGCAGTCTTTGGCTAATGCTATGGAATGTCCACCAGAAACCTTTGAGACAGATGTCCTTGAAAAGAAATTGAGGTAAGCTGATCCAATAATGTGTTCCAATCAGCATTAAGGAAATGAGGAGGAAATGGAGAGATAAGAGTATAATACTGAGGGTGATAATATCTAGGAATTCTCAGCCTTTCATCTTCCACTGTTAACAATTTATCCTGCAAGGGTGGTTTTTCTTCTATTGTCTGTAAGCTGAAAGCGTTGCCCTTTTCCATCATGTTTTCCCTTTCCTTTTACACAGGCACACAGAGACAACAAAGCACTGGAAAGAAAAGCTAGCTCAAAAGAGGTAATTCTACCCTGGAGTCTACATAAGCATGTGAAAGGCCCAGTTTTGTGGAGTCATAGAATTTTAGGATGGGATGGTTTGCAAGGTCCTACCATCTAGGCTCCCCCTGTTCTTAAAATCTCTGCTAATACATTTCTGCCCAATGGTCATTCATTGTTTGTGCAATGATGTTGTAATCTTTTGAGGAAACCCATTTGAACATTAGGTAGATCCTCTCTCTGTCATAAGCAAGAAAGTGCTCTTGTATTCTCTGTGCTTTGGTAATTCTAATACATTGATAAATATTCTAGAACTTAATGTAGAGCATTGTCATAAACTCGCAAGGGTTCTTACAATGCACATGAGAAATGTACTCTAAGCATTATGTGTGCTGGTTTCCAAGGGTTCTTATAATGCACATGAGAAATGTACTTTCAGCATTATGTGTGCTGGTTTCCTTTCAGTCTTAGCTGAGGATTCTAACCCCAGCCCTCTAGCCCTAAAGAAAGGAAGCCAGATATATTTATTGGGTATACAGTAGTACACATTGTACCATTGTACACATTTGCATGGCTGCTCTCCAGAATGGCTCCCAGGATGAATATGCTTCTTAATAAAAACATCTGGGTTGTGGAATGTGTTGGAGAAGTGGTGAGATAAGACCCTAGGTCTCATGGGCCACCCCCCTATAAAACTAGAAGATATATACTGTCCTATAGAATATCCCTGAAAGGATTTCCAAGAGCCTGGTGACAGAGTCTGTGGGGAAGGAGACTGAGAGGTTAGGGGACAGTGTAAGGTGAACTTCCTTTCCATGATGTACTCTTTTCTACTTATGTACACGTGCATGCATTATCCATTCACATTTAAATTTTTTTTTGAAACATTAACATTTTGAATTTTAACCCATAGCTAGGTAATGGCAAGCCAACAAAAGTTTTTGAAGAAGAAAGTGCAACATGGAATTAGATATGTGTCCTAGATAAGAGAAGGGCTAACAACATGGAAAATGGGTGGGAGATGAGGGTGAAGGAAGGAGAAAGTTTCCAGGATATAGAAGGTGGTCAACAAATGACAGATGCTGTGGAAGAATTGGGAAGGAAAATGAAAAGAGGAATTTGGGCTTATCAGTTGGAAGATTTATTGATTTCTTTTGTGAGAACAGTTTTAAGAGAGTGGTAAGCAGTAGCTAGACTGCCATAGATTGATGAATGAATCCACTGAGGCAGTAGAGATTTAAAGAGGAATTCAAGTTGTTTAATAAGACAATTTTCATTCAGCCAGTATTTCTAGAGAGGCCGTCTAGTATAAGAGAAAAAGCACTGGTCTTAAAGGCAGCAGATCTAGAATCAGCTTCCATGTGATTATCTGCAGACTGTATGATGCCAGCTGGCTATTTTACTTCAGTAAAATTGACTTCAGGATTTCAGTTGCTTATCTATAAAATGAGGATGATTAGACTGCCTAATGTCTAGGACCTCTGTCAGTTCACTAACAGCTGACTTGCATGGGCACTAATCAAGATCACTGGCTTAAGGGCATACTACCTGGGTTTTAATTCAGACTTCACCTCTTACTGGTAACATGATTTAGGGTAGGTTACTTAACTTCTATGCGGGCTTCCCTGATAGGTCAGTGGTGAAGAATCTGCCTGCAGTGCAGGAGACCTGGGTTCTATCCCTGGGTTGGGAAGATTCCCTAGAGAAGAAAATGGCAGCCCACTCCAGTATTCTTGCCTGGGAAATGCCATGGACAGAGGAGCCTGGCAGACAACAGTGCATGGGGTTGCAATAAAAGTTAGACACAACCTAGTGACTAAAACTCACATGACATTTAACTTCTATATGCCTTGATTTTTTTTTTACCAATAAAATGTAAATGTAAAGTACTTTGCAAAGTTTTCCTGGCATGCAATAAGCACTGAAAAATTATTTCAGATAGGGTTAGGTTCAGCTACATTTAACAAACAACCCCCCAGTCAGTACTTTTACAAGAAAGTTTATTTTTCCTAAGGGAAAAGAAGTCAGAGGTGGGTAGTCCCTGGCAAGCAGTGCCACACCACCATCAGGAACTACGATTCTTTTCTTTTTTCTGTTTCATCATTCTTGGCACATGATTTCCATTCTCAGGTTTGCTTCATGTTGCGAGATAACTGCTGCAACTACAGCTGTTTCATTCATATTCTAAAGTAGGAAGAGAGTTGAGGCAGGACAAAGGGAAACCTTCCGCCTGGGACCTCTCTGAAAGCTTTCCGAAGTCCTACACAGTGACTTCAGTTTGCATCTTACTGGCTATCTGTATATTTAAGGAAGGCTGGGAAGTATACTTTTTAGCTTTTTTAGTTAGACCATTGCCTTCCCCCCAGTACAGGTTCTAATATTGGAAAGATGGCTAGGAGGATTATTGTGATTGTTTTTATTTTACTTTGTGATCATTAATCTTATTATTCATAAGCCCTTCATTCCCCAAGCTTCCGTGTTTATTACCATTGCTACTGAAATTTTGGAAATCAGTAGAATCGAACTATCAAACTTCAGAGAACTGGAAAAACAGGCAAAAAGGTCACCATGTGGTTTGTAGCCTTCTGAGATCAACTGTAAAACCAAACTACAAGCTGGTGTCATTATTTCCGAGCGTACATGAAAGTCTAATTTCCAATGTAGGAAATGTGACCGATTCTAGAAGAAGCAGAAAATGAACTAAAACAATTTGACGGAAAAAATTGCCTGAGTTAATTCTTATCAGTTTTGCTGTTCGGGATCTGCATTTTCTGTGGGATTTAGAGCTGAAACACAAGCAAATAACATTGTAAAATATTCTTTGTCATCTTTTGCATCGTTGTGGAAATATCTACCAGGAAGGAAATTGAAAAAACACAGAACTATCTAAAGGAAATTAGGAGCAAAGTAGTATCACCCTACTTCAAATCTGAACTGAGCAAGCTTTATCAGTCTCAGGTAATTGAATGTAATTGAATGAGTCCTCATAAGAATTGATAAAATGCCTACGCTATTAATGTAACCTACCTGTTGTGATGTTGTTTCTTCCCTGTTCAACCATCAGCCCAACTGACTAGCCCATATTCTTCAAGTCCATGTTTTCACAAGCATGAGAGGGAAGTTCTTTGCCAATGTATTACTATAGCTCCACCTCCCTGCCTTGCATTAGCGCTATTAATTACATTCTCCCACCTCTATTTTAAGCCCTTTGGGGGGATTGAATTCTCCCTATTGATGATTACCCTCTGATAAATCCCATTTTGAAAATTTTATTCTATTAAAATGTCCTCACTTATCAGCTGCTGAGGCAACACTAAGAGATTATGAGTTCTGGGAAGTCCATGGAAGGAGAACATGCCTCACCTCTTCTATGAAATCTTGAAACTCTAAAGCAAAAGGAGTATTGCCATGTGTTCAAAACTCCCTGTGCTTCTGTGAAAATTCCAAATGCTATTATTTACCACAGGTGGCCTGACAAGAAAGTATGGGAAATTATGGGGAACAAAATCTAGAATTAAGTTACTCTCTTGAAAAACTTGTAGTTTACAAACCTTTTTCCCAGGGCCCTAAAAAACATGCTTTAATCACTGCTCACCAACTCAGTGTGCTTGGAGCAGTTGCCTTTTGGCCATGAGTTAAGTCTAAAATAAGTCTTTGGTTTTTCCTTTAAGTTTAATTATCTGGACACCCTTTCCAAAAACTTGCCTCCTTTGACAAAGAAAGATGAGGATGCAAGCAAAGAAGCCACTCAAGATACATCCAGTCCTCCTCCAGGTGTGTGCTCATGTAGCTCTTATTCCTGTTCATGTACAACATAGCCAGTTTCCTTCCACTTTTTGTCTCAGTAATGGCTAATGATATGACCCACTGTGACCTATGTATTACCGATTTGGCTGAGTTATGAGGAAGCTAAGCTGTAAATAAAATTTAGTTTTCATCCTGTATGCTTAAAATTTGCCTAAAAGTATTGAGAAGACCTGACTAAATATAAAAATCATGGGAGTATTGAAAGGTTGTTGGAGAATGGGGCATTCATGTGGTCTCAAAGTATCACCTCGCATATTACCTACTAAATTATAAGGTGAATGAATGGAGAAAGATGGCATTTCAACCTTAATCAGGTGATCAAGCTCCTACCAATTGCAAGACCACCTAGCATTAAGTGTCTTCTCATATAGCACAATACAGAGTTCCTAGAGCGACTCTACTTTCACTTTTTTACTTTCATGCATTGGAGAAGGAAATGGCAACCCACTCCAGTGTTCTTGCCTGGAGAATCCCATGGACAGGGGAGCCTGGTGGCTGCCGTCTATGGGGTCACACAGAGTCGGACACGACTGAAGCGACTTAGCAGAAGCAGGACCTGTGTAGAATTCTTGCCAAAAATCTTTAACCAGAATTTCATCAAAAGGAAAAAAGCCAAGAAATCCAGAATGTAGACATTTTATAAGACAACTGACAAACTCTTCAAAGAAGTCAATGTCATTTTAAAAATGTTAAAAGATGAGGTGATTGTTCTATATTAAAAGAGACATGAAAACTACTTGTAATATATACATTTTAGATACTGGATTGAGAAAGAAACAGCTATGGAAGATATTTCGGAGCAATTAGTTGAGTCTGATTTAGAGACTGTATGAAAGGATAGTGTGGGATTACTGTAAGTTTTCTTGGGTATGGTGATGGTGTTATAAACATGTAGTGGACATGTCTTCATTTCAGGAGATGCATGTTGAAGAATTTAGGGATGAAATGAAATTTAGTTCTTCTCTTGAATAAACTGGGTTGTTAAAATAACCAGACAGAGGGATTTTCTGCTGTACAATGCAATACCACGAGCTCGGCTGCCTGGAATGAGGACAGCCAAGGAAAACACCTAATTACAATGGCATTTGCAAAGCAAAGATTAAGGCTGGAACAAGGACTCGTAGATGTGATGGAGCCCAGTCAGGGATAAAGGCACCCTGGGCAGATGACACTAACCAGTCCAGCCTATCTTTCCATTCAAAGGGGGCCAAGGCCACAATATTTTCAGCATGGTCCTTCAGGCAGTTGCCACCATTTAACTAGGGTTGGCACACACACAAGTTGAAATGTATTTTCATCCCCAGTCCTTGAAATATATATATTTAAATTTTGTTTCATATTGCACTGAGTTTTTAGAGCACATTTTAATACAGAGCTACATTTTCAGAGTAATAAATGGACTTAAGATTGGAAACTTTTTTTAAAAAAGAAATGACAATTCAGTTACTCTTGCCAGGTAAAAGTAGGTTAAATTACCTGGTCTCTGTTTCATAACCCAAGATAACAACTACGCTCTGGTCATAAGGCCCAGAGAGAACCAGCTAGCTCCTTGGGAGTGAGTCTTACAAACACTGTCCTGTTTGTTAATGCCAAACATTGTGTCATATAATGAAAAATCCTGGCTCTTAATGGCTTGCTTCCATTTACTCTCTTTAAAGAGGGTGGGGGGGTGGGGGGAAGCACCTTGTTCATTGTAATACAAACATTAGTAGTCATTGTATCACTGTCCAAAATATCACTTTAAATTATTTGTTTGGGTTTTTTATTTCAGATTCCCAGAAAAATAAAGTTTCAAAACAGGAATCCTCAGATATACTTAGTGTTTCAAAATCAGAGAATCTTGAGGATACCAAGGAGCCTGCTAGCCAAAAGCAAACTGAAAATTTAACAGTATCTATCAAAGGTATGGCAGCCTATTGCTTTATCTCATTGCTTCTGGAAACTGAACATCATGTCTTTTTGGAGTACAGGAGATGGCCCTCGGGACATGGTTAGCAGTTACAGAAAAAAATCCTAGTGGGTCATGGATTGTGAACCTGCAGGACTTTGTAAGGCTTCTTAGCACATCAGAGTATCTCAAAAAATATTTTGAGAATGACTACAAGTCCCAGATTGAAGGAAAGAAATGACAAATTTTTGAGATTCGTTATTTTATTTCTTCAATTTATTTTGATTCATTTATTATTTTATGCCTCGTGGTTCTAAAAGTTTGTGTGATTTACTGAAAGTCAGATACCTAGTAGCTTTGTTGAGCCATGAGCGGCTTGGTAGTTGGACTTAGATTTACCTATGATTTCAATACTTCTTTGGCCTGCAGGTGCTGGAAGAGAAACATCTGTCTTACATAGCATGTCATCTTATTGGGGTAGCAGAAACTCAAGTGTGGAATACTACAGAATAATATCTAGTTCCTGTAGAGTCACATTACACTGATTTAACTGAAGTCAGTTGAACTAAATATGATTGGGAAAGAAAAAGAGGGAGGGAGAAAGGAAAGGAAGGAAGGAGGGATAATTTAAATTGTATAGATAAATTTGCACTCCCTGATTCCTGTGGGCATGTTCCACTTTGAAAGTGAGGTGAGTATCAGTTGATGGGTCTTAGTTACCTCTTACAGAAGCAACATCTTGCTTCATTTATGAGTCAGAACTAAGAGATTTACTTTATGCAAGTCCTTTTGCTTTCCTGATTCTAATCTTATGTCTCCTGTGAGGTTTGTTCATTTAGGAGGTGACTTACTCATTGCCCCCTGGAGACAGGAATGACAACGCACTCCAGTATTCTTGCCTGGAGAATTCCATGGACAGAGAAGACTGGCAGCCTACTGTCCATGGACTGGCAAAGAGTCAAACATGACTGAGTGACCTTCACTTCACTTACTCAATGTCAGGCACTGTTCTAGGCATGGGAATACAGCAATTAAGAAGCCAACGTCATATGCAGCTGAACATACTATGAGCAGACCTAGACCATAAGTAGACAAAAAAGTTCAGATAATATTAAGTGGTGTCACATAATGTAACAGTATAATGTATGGAGAGTATCTGAGGAGAGAGATACCATTCAGTTAGAGGGTTAGAAGGCCCTTCTGTGAAGGGACATTTGAGCTGAGACAACAGAGACAAGAGGGAGGCAGCCATGCAAAGACTGAGGGAAAGGAAAATTCCAGGAAGCGGGAACAGCAAACATGAAGGCCCTTAGAGGAGAAGAAATAGAAATAAAAAGAAGGCACGGACCTGGAAGAAAATGGGCATTGGAACAGTCAGAGGAAGATGAGGTCAGAGAGGGGGGCTGCAGTAAGATCCCGTGAGGAGTTTTGAGTTTTATTCTAAGAGGTGAAAGTGAAAATGGTTCAGTTGTGTCCGACTCTTTGCGACCCCATGGACTATACAGTCCATAAAATTCACTAGGCCAGAATACTGGAGTGGGTAGCCTTGCCTTTCTCCAGGGGATTTTCCCAACCCAGGGACTGAACTCAGGTCTCCCATGTTTGCAGGTAGATTCTTTACCAGCTGAGCCACAAGGGAAGCCTACAAATACTGGAGTGGGTAGCCTATCCCTTCCTCATTGGGTCCTCCTGACCCAGAAATCAAACTGGGGTCTCCTGCTTTGCAGGTGGATTCTTTACTGAGCTATCATTCTAAGAGGAGTTGTAGTCAAACCCCACCAGAAGGTTTTGAGCAGCAGGGTCATTACATGACAAGCTTATGTTTTAGAAAGATCCCTCTGGCAACTGTGTGGACAGTGGCTCATGAGAAGGGAAAGGGGAGGACTGGAGAAAATGGAAACAGGGAGGAAGCAACAGAGGATATTTGTGAGTGTGAACAGAGATCTGGACTAGGGGCTCAAGGCAGAGGTGGTGAGAAGCAAATTAATTGGAAATATATCCAGTGTATATATGTATATGTTTGTGTGTGTGTTTGTGTGTGTGTGTGTATCAGAGGTAGAGCCAGCAGGGCTTGCTTGTTGATCGGACGTGGGGCTGAAACAGAAGAAGAATCAAGGGGATTCCTGGGTTACCTAATGTGACCAGTTGTGAGGCTGAGAAATGGTAGTTGCAACAAGTTTCCAGGTGGTGTTGATGTCACTGATACAGGATCATGCGTTGACAACCACTGCCCTATGGAAAACTCTAGAATGTAAAATCAGGCAGAGGAGGAGGCAGTAAAGGCAACTAAGAAGAAAAAGCCAGCAAAATAGGCGAAAAATGGGAATGTGAAAACCACTGAGTGTTTTGAATATATTAAATGCCCCTGAAAAGTTGAGTAAGATAAAAAATAACAGTGGAATTGGATACGATTGTGGTCACTGGAGACTGAAGCCAACTGGAGCCGCTATGTATAGAATGGCTAAGGAGGAATCAACAACAGCAGCAAGAATGGATAGCTGTAACCAAGAGCTTTGTTGAAAAAATAAAGAAGAAAGACTGCAGGTGGAGGGAGCTGTGTTACTAAGTGAGAGGTTTTGTTTTGGTTTTGTTTTAAATTAGACATAGTAGGGACTTCCCTGGTGGTCCAGTGGCTAAGACTCCATGTTCCCAATGCAGCGGTCCCAGGTATGATCCCTGTTCAGGGAACCAGATCCCACATGCCACAACTAAGAGTTTTCTTGCCTCAACTAAAGATCCTGTATATGGTAATGAAGATCCTGTGTGCTGCAACTAAGACCCAGCATAGCCAATTAAAAAAATTTTTTAATTAGACATACTAGTAAAACATGTTGATTTGCTAAATGATGATAATTCTGCATCAAGAGAGAACTTATGATGCAGGAGAAGGGAACATAATTGCAGGACAGCAAAGTGTTAAAAAAAAGGTGAGAGACCATGACCTTTGGGAGACCCTGAGTCAAAGCTATGGTTTTTCCAGCCATATATGGATGTGAGAGTTGAACTATAAAGAAAGCTAAGCACAGAAGAATTGATGCTTTTGAACTGTGGTGTTGGAGAATACTCTTGAGAGTCCCTTGGACTGCAAGGAGATCCAACCAGTCCATCCTAAAGGAAATCAGTCTTGAATATTCATTGGAAGGACTGATGCTGAAGCTGAAACTCCAATACTTTGGCCACCTGATGTGAAGAACTGACTCATTTGAAAAGACCCTGATGTTGGGAAAGATTGAAGGCGGGAGGAGAAGGGGACGATAGGGGATGAGGTGGTTGGATGGCATTACTGACTCAATGGACATGAGTTTGAGTAAACTCCAAGAGTTGGTGATGGACAGGGAAGCCTGGTGTGCTGCAGTGCATGGGGTCACATAGAGTCAGACACGACAGGGCAACTGAACTGAACTGAAAGACAGAGTTGACCTTGGATGTGAGTAGGGTCACCTCATCCACAGTGGCAGGAGAGAGGAGAAAGAATACAGGTACATGGGCAGGTGGGTTGTGGTTTGGTATTGGGAAGGTGAATGAGTGTGACGTCAAAGGAGTGGATGTAATGAGAGCACAGAAAACCCATTCCAGAGAAACAGGAAAGCAAAGCAAGAAGGCGTGACTTATTGTTTAAAGTGACAGTGTCTATTGACTGGAGCTCTCAGGAGGTCAAATAATTGCTCGGCAGATATGATAGAGTAATAAGATGGTGATCTAGAGAGGGAAGCTTAAAACAGAGTTTTGGAAAGTGGTAAAATGATTGGTGTTGGCAAGGGCAAAGATATGACCCTGGGAGTTTCTGAGATGGAGAAGAGGAAAAGATGAAGAAACAGGGTGATGGAAAAATCAGAGAGGACAGAGTTATCTGGGGATGTCACCAAGAGAGATGAAGGGGAAGACCGACTAAGGCGTTGGAACTGCAGTGAATGAAGGGAATGTTTGAGGTAGTCAGCGATTGACAGCTACTTGGAGATGTCAAGTAGTTGACATCTTTTATTAATAATAAAATAGTCTGAAGGCATGAGCTTCAAAAGAATGAGAGTGCTTGAAGGAGGAAAAAAAAGTTTTGAAACTAGAGAAACACCTACAGCACCCCTTTTGTTGTTGTTCAGTCGTTCAGTCATGTTGGACTCTTTGAGACCCTAGGGACTGCAGCACGCCAGGCTTCCCTGTCCTTCACCAACTCCCGGAGCTTGCTCAAACTCATGTCCATTGAGTCGGTGATGTCATCCAACCATCTCATCCTCTGTCGTCCCCTTCTCCTCCTGCCTTCAATCTTTCCCAGCATCAGGGTCTTTTCAAATGAGTCAGTTCTTCACATCAGGTGGCCCAAGTATTGGAGCTTCAGCTTCAGCATCTGTCCTTCCAATGATTATTCAGGGTTGATTTCCTTTAGGATTGACTGATTTGATCTCCTTGCAGTCCAAGGGACTCTCAAGAGTCTTCTCCAACACGACAGTTCAAAAGCATCAATTCTTTGCACTCAGCGTTCTTTATGGTTCAACTCTCACATCCATACATGACTACTGAAAAACACATAATTTTGACTATATGGACCTTTGTTGGCAAAGTAATGTCTCTGCTTTTTAATATGCTGTCTAGGTTTGTCATAGCTTTTCTTCCAGCACCCCTACATACTGAAATACTTGAACTAATAGAGACAATGATGTGATTCCACTATAAGTGGTAAATTAAATTTTAATATAAACAATAAAGTTTAAAGAAGTTCAGAGTAGGAAGAGATTAACACAAGCAGAGGGGAAAGTTTTATGGGAGAGGTGGTCTTCAAGAATAAATAGAGTTGCATCAGTTTTAAGATTTAAAATGGAATCACCTGAGACAGCCCTCATTTCACTTGAGGAAACTGAAACCTAGAGAAAGTCAAGCAACATTGAAAATCTGGGACTCTGCCAAGGCCAGAAAATGAGTTTTTTGACTCTGAATTCTCTGTAGTTTATTATACTGCCCTCCATATGTAGGGAACAGAAAAGAGTATTTTATACTGAAAAAAAAAAGAAAGGAAAGAATGTGTTCAAAGCTTGAGTAGAAATGAACTGGAAACAAATGTAAGTAGATTATTCTTATTTGGTAATAGTACAAGAAATGCTTGGAAAATACGGTAGAATCAGCTAGAGGAGATTTAGATTTGATGAAATAAAAATGAATTTGACAGCATTCACTGTGATAACACTGTGAAAAATCCTATGGCGACATAAACCAGTTTCAGGGGCAGTGGGCCGACTGTGCGGCCTGCTCCAGACTGCAGGAGGTATGTTCTGGGCTTGGCACCAGGCCCCTGAGATCTGATGGCGCTCTCTCATCCCAGCCCCACGTTCAGTGACACCATATTGAGAGCTTGAGTCAGCCACAGTGAGAAATCAGCAAATGCCACAAATGTGCAAAGCATACCAACCAGGACAGTTTTTCTCCAGGGAGGCAGTTGTTAAGCTTTTCTCCAGCACACCAGCAGCAGCAGGGAGAGCTTGGGTGTATTCCACTCCCACATTGAAGGGGCCCCTCCCTCTGTGGCTGCTGCCTTCAGGGCAGAGGGTTGGAGCTCAGGAGAGGTGGATTGTGGCCTGCCCCCTCAGTCAATTCAGTTCAGTTCAGTCGCTCAGTTGTTGTCCAACTCTCTGCAACCCCATGAACTGCAGCACACCAGGCTTCTCTGTCCATCACCAACTCCCAGAGCTTACTCAAACTCACGTCCATAGAGTCAATGACGCCATCCAACCATTTCATCCTCTGTCATCCCCTTCTCCTCCTGCCTTCAATCTTTCCCAGCAGCAGAGTCTTTCCCAATAAGTCAGTTCTTTGCATTGGGTGGCCAAAGTATTGGAGTTTCAGCTTCAGCATCAGCCCTTCCAATGAATATTCAGGACTGATTTCTTTTAGGATGGACTGGTTGGATCTCCTTGCTGTCCAAGAGACCCTCAAGAGTCTTCTCCAACACCACAGTTCAAAAGCATCAATTCTTCAGAGCTCAGCTTTCTTTATAGTCCAACTCTCACATCCATACATGACTACTGGAAAAACCATAGCTTTGACTAGACAGACCTTTGTTGACAAAGTAATGTCTCTGCTTTTTAATATGCTGTCTAGGCTGGTCATAGCTTTTCTTCCAAGGAACAAGCATCTTTTAATTTCATGGCTGCAGTCACCATCTGCAGTGATTTGGGAACCCCCCCAAAATAAAATTTGTCACTGTTTCCATTGTTTCCCCATCTATTTGCCATGAATTGATGTGACTGGATGCCATGAGGCCCCTCTCAGCCTCTGCTCAGAACTGGCTCAGCCACTTAGACATACATTTGTGGGTCAAAGCAAGTCCTAAGACCGAGCTTAGAGTCAGTGGACAAAGAAATGTGCCCCACCTACAGGGAAGCCATGCTCAGAGATGAGGTAAATAAAGCCATGCTCTGAGAGGAAGTAAAAAAATAAAAACAAAATATTATTGTGTGTAAATACTACGGTTGACGTCAGGGTAGAAACAGGGAGGGAACCATTATTGGTTCTTCAGTTGTGTGAAGTCTGGCCATAATTTCAGATGATACCACTAGTTGGACCATCCCAGGTGTTTAAATACTAAAATTCCTCTGTATCAGTTGATGAACAGCTGCTGCTTCAAGCCCCTCAAATAACCCCTCTTCTATCCCCATCCATAGGAAAGCCCTAGGTAGGCTCAGTGAATAGGAATTCATCTACTATGGGTGGTGGTACTGGGTTCGAAGCCTGAGTTGGAAAGATCCCCTGCAGAAAGGAAGAGCTACCCACTCCAGTATTCTTGACTGGAGAATTCCATAGACAGAGGAGCCTGGCAGGCCCCAGTCCATGGGGTCACAAAGAGTTGAATATGAGAGGGTGGGAAGATTTGGGAGAATGGCATTGAAACATGTAAAATATCATGTATGAAATGAGATGCCAGTCCAGGTTCGATGCACGATACTGGATGCTTGGGGCTGGTGCACTGGGACGACCCAGAGGGATGGTATGGGGAGGAAGGAGGGAGGAGGGTTCAGGATGGGGAACACATGTATACCTGTGGCAGATTCATTTTGATATTTGGCAAAACTAATACAATTATGTAAAGTTTAAAAATAAAATAAAATAAAAAAAAAAAGAGTTGAATATGACTGAGCGACTGAAACACACCTGGTAGAAAGCAGAGCTAAGGCTCACCTAACTCCTTATATAATAACTATGACTTATATACTGATAGTGACTTATATATAATTATATAATGTCTTAAATAATGACATGTATCTAATATGACTTATATAATAACTTATGTTAAGGCTCTACCTCACTCCTCATATAATAACTATGTTACAGTAAGCATGCTGTTTTAATTTTTTATTGGAGTGTAGTTGATTTATAATGTTATGTTAGTTTCAGGTGTATAGCAAAGTGAATCAATTATACATGTATATATGAAAGTTAAAGTGTTAGGCCCCTCAGTTGTATCTGACTCTTTGCAACCCCACGGACTGTAGCCCCCCCCAGGATCCTCTGTCCATGGGATTTCCCAGGCAAGAATACTGGAGTGGGTTGCCATTCCCTTCTTCAGGGGATCGTCCCAACCCAGGGACTGAACCCATGTCTCCTGCACTGTAGGTGGACTCTTTACCATATGAGCCACCAGGGAAGCCCTACATAACATATATCCACTCTTTAATTTTTTAATCATTGATTTATTTATTTTTGGCCAAGCTACAAGGCTTAGAGGATCTTAGTTCCTCTGCCAGGGATTGAATTCATGCCCCCTGCAGTTCAAGTGTGGAATTCTAACCACTGGACCGAAGTCCCAGTGACATGCTCTTTAACCCCTCTATATCTTCTGTTTTCTCTTCTATAAAGCGGATAGAATGATATATACATCACAGTGTTGTGAGGATTAAATTTAATATATGTAAAATGCTTACAGCAGTGCCTAACTCATGAGAAACTCCATATCAGCATTTAGTATTAATAATAATAGAATGAATGATTGTTTGGTCCCCATCAGACTGATAAAATGCATTGCAATAAGAGAGAAATATGCATATGGTAAGAAATACAAACAAGAAGATGCATCAGGCCATCATGATTATTGTCTATGTAGGCAATAGTGACAAAAGAGAGTAAATATATTAGAACACTGATCAATGATCTCCATCACTGGAGATTCTGATTCTGTTCTGGCCTGAAATACAGCTTACCTAGCATGTGGCTAGAGAATCTCTATTTTTCCAGGATCAGCCCAGAGGATTAAGATGCACAGATGAATTGGAGACACACTGGGTAGTTGTGTAGGAAAAACTCACAACTCATACAGAGCACTTCTGTGACCAGATATGTGTGAACTTTTATTACACCAAGCAATTCTACAGCACCAGCTGGGTGTCCTACAATTCAGTCCTTAAACTAACCAGAGTAGCACAGACTGTATAAGCTAAAGACTCGGTCTCACAAGGCTCCCCATCACCCACTTCACATGCTAATTGCAGGTCCAGGTTGTCACTTGAGCTTCTAACCAGTCAGCTATAAAGTGGGGTTCCCATGACCTGCTCTTATGCTTCCCTAATTTGCTAGAACAATTCACAGAAATCAGATATTATTATATAATAAGGGACATGATAAATGGCACAGATGAATAGACGTAGGAAGAGGTACTCAGGGCCGGGTCTGGAAGGCTTTAGCACAGTAGCTTCTGTCCCTGTGGGACTGGGGTGCACCCACCCACCTGGCATGTGCTCACCGGCTTGGAAACTCTCCAAACTCCATGCTGTAGGATTTTTGTGGAGACTTCATCATGTGGACATAATGAACTCCATCTCTGTATCCCCTCTTCTTCCCAGAGGATGAGAAGTGGGGCTGAAATTTCCAAGCTTCTTGTCATGGCTTGGTTTTCCTGATGACCAGCCCCCATCCTGAAGCTATCCAGGAGCCCACCAAAAGTCACTTAATTCAGATCAGAAGAAACTCCTATCACCCAAGAAATTCCAAGGAATTTAGGAGCTCTGTATCAGGAATCAGGATCAAGGACAAAATATTAAAAGATGCTCCTGGTACTCTTATCATTTAGGAAATTAAAAGAGATTTGGGAACACTGTGCCAGGAACCAGGGACAGAGGCCAAGAAACATCTTCTATTACCTCACACTGTCAGGAGTGTGTTCTTGTGGACTTAGTAAGGACTCTTCAGTTTGAGAACTGAATCTCAAACTCATTGAACAACAACAAAACATGGGATGGGTTGGTGCTTGCTGATGCTCAAACCAAAGTAAAGTAGCCATGGTGCTAGCCCACGGATGACCGGATACATTCACGCAGGCTTTTCAAGAGAGTGTTCACATCTGCCTGTCTGTCTTTCTCGACATTCTCCATGTTGTCACATCCCTACTCGTCCCTGTGTGGTTTTGTCCTCTCCTACAAAGAGCGAGCTGTAGTCGTGTGGCAGGGACATGTCCAGAGAGGTTAAAAATTCTGATTCTTCCAGACCCATAACCCTGCGAATAAGATAAAATCATCCCTGTTAGCTTCAGGAAATATCTTGGTCAAGGGCCTGCGTTGTTTTTGAGGACTTGTTGAGAACTAGTGAAATGCTGGGGCTTCCCTGGTGGCTCAGATGGTAAAGAATCTGCCTGCAGTGCAGGAGACATACATACAGACAAGGCATGGTTAACGTACAGGTGGTACTTGCCTGCAGACAGTGGACACTCAGATATTGGTTTCCTTCCCTTTCCTCTCTTGATGATTTAAACTCAAGACAGGATGTTTTAAAAAGGTGACCTAAAGCCCAATTTTTAGTAAACCTCCTGGATATTTGGAGAAATACACACAACTGCAGCTATGTAGCTTATCTACTTTGACTCATTCCTTCACCAAATTTAGTGATCTGGGGATTTAATTTCCTGGCTTAATTTATCTATGATAACTCCACCCCCTTTTCAAACTATAAACTTACTAGTTGTAACAAAGAAATTCTTAAGATTTTTATACTCACTAGTTTGAAGAAATCTCTGAGAGTCAACATTTTATTGAACTGTACCTTGTTGATTTATAGGCAAGTCACTCAATTTCTTAGAATCTGATTTTTCTCATTTATTTAAAAAACATGATGCTAATAGCATCTGCCCTGCTCATCTCATAGGATTATTCTGAGAACTAATGTTAGGTCAAATCTTGTTGTAAAATGTAGATCAAACAGTAGAATTATTAAAAGCCTTTATTCCTGAAAGGGAATTTTCCAGGTGGTGCTAGTGGTAAAGAATCTGCCTGCTAATGCAGGAGATGCAGAAGATACTGGTTTGATCCCTGGATCTGGAAGATCCCCTAGAGTAGGAAATGGCAACCCACTCCAGTATTCTTGCCTGGAAATTTCCATGGACAGAGAAGCCTGGCAGGCTACAGTCCATGGTGCCGCAGAGAGTATACAAGCTTTTTAAGAAGAAAAGAAAATGTCCCAAGTGGGTTCTGTGTTCTTTTGCGCCCTGGTATGACCTTGGGCATCTTTGGAAACAATTTCACGTGGTGTAATTTCAGTGTTTTCTCTAACAGAACCAGAATCGTGTATGCCTCTGAAAATTCCAACCCAGTCATTGCTGCAGGATGTGGCAGGACAAGCAAGAAAAGAGAAAGTGAGGCTACCTCATTACTTGCTGAGTTCCAAGCCCAAGTCTCAGCCTCTCGCAAAGGTAAAATGGACTTGGAAATAAATCTGCCAGAGCCAGTTAGAGTTTTAAATATTCCTGGTTGATTGAAGTAACTGATTTCCAGCCACCATGTAACTGCTATTTGCTATATGAACCATCTCAACATGAAGGGCTTCAGGTCACACCAGGGATAAACCAAGGCAGTACTTTGCTAGAGTCAACTCATATAGGCTCATGAGAGGAATTATATGAGCCAGCTGTTAAGCCATCACTAGCTTGTAGTTGGCAAGCTTCCATGGTGGCTCAGTGGTAAAGAACTCACCTGCAGTGCTAGAGACTTGGGTTCAATTCCTGGGTCAGGAAGATCTCCTGGAGAAGGAAATGGCAATCCACTCCAGTATTGTTGCCTGGGAAGTCCCATGGACAGAGAAGCCTGGATGGCTACAGTCCATAGGGTCTCAGAAAGGTTGGACATGACTTAGCGACTAAATCACAACCAGTTTGCAATCAGCCATGCTTGGAGTTTTTCTGCCATAGAAATTAGCAGATGCTACTGATGAAGGTTCTTTTCCAAGAGCCAGTTTACCAGCCCACTGCTGGCTAAGGAGATCATTGGGCACCCTTCTCATGACTCTTAGGATAAAATCCAGATGACTTAGTGTGACTGCAAGGCATGGCTCCATTTGCTTCTTTACCCTCACGCTTTTCCAGACTCATTATACTTCCCCCATTGTGGCCTTCTATTAGTTCTTTCAAAGTACCAGACTCCTTCCTCAGCGCCTCTAAGATCCATCTCAGCTATGTTGGAAAGCTTTCCTAGAGCCCACCAACCAAGTTTTGTTAGTCATCCTTTAGAAATTTCACGGCACACTGTGTTCATTGCAGTCAGAGAATGTACTGCGATATGTATAATTGGCATGTGGTAGGAGTGCTTCTCAAACTTTAGTGTACATGTGAGTTATTTAGGAACCTTGTTAAAATACAGATTCTGTCTCACTGGGTCTGCTGTGAAGCCTGAGATTCTGCAGTTGTAACAGGCCCCCAGTGAGGTCAATGCTGCTGACTTGGGAAATAACTGCATAGGGCAATGGTTCGCAAAGCATGATTGTTTGACTGTCAGCATTGGCAACACCTGAGAACTTGTTATAAATGCAAATTCATGGGCTCCATCTCCACTAGATGTACTAGTGGAGAAACTTGGGGGTGGAGTCAGCAATTTGTTCTCAGTAGACAGTGCTCCTCTGCAGAGTAGGTTTCCCTTATCTTTGTAGGCCCTTCCCTTCTGCACCTACCTATTCTCTACTTGAGAATTCTCTACAGAGGTCCCCAACCTCCAGGATCCAATGCCTGATGATCTGAGGTGGAACTGATGTAATAATAATGGAAATATAGTGCACATAAATATAATGCACTTGAATCATCCAGAAACCATCCCTATCTACCCCTGCCCCATCTGTGGAAAAATTGTCTTCCATGACACTGTTCTGTGGTGCCAGAAAGTTTGGGGACCGCTGCTCTACCCGACCCCATCCCAGACTTACTAATGGAGAAACTCTGGGAGTAGAGTCAGCAATTGGTGTCTTAACCAGTCCTCCCGTTGGTTCTGATGGAAGTTAAAGTATGATAACAACAGGCACAGAGGGAAGAGCACCAACTTTGGAAGCAGGTAAACTTGAGTCTGAAACTTTACTCTGTCACTTAACCACTTGAGCAAGTTACCTCTCTTCCAGTTCTCTGAACTTGAACTTCCCTATTCTTAAAGCTTAAAATACTTCCTTACTGTGCTGTGATAAAGATTACATAGACCATAAATGTTCATTTCCTCTCCCAGCCAAGCAGTTATTTTCCTCCAGTGACAAAGCCTTTATTTACCTGAAATATAATTGACATACAAGATTATGTTAGTTTCATTTGTACTACATAGAGATTTGATACTTGCATACATTATAAAATGATCACCATGAGTCTAGTAACCATCTGTCCCATACAAAGTTGTTACAGTATTATTGACCGTATTCCTTACATTACATTCCTGTGCCTTATGTATTTTATAACTGGATGTTTGTACCTCTTAATCCCCTTTACCTATTCCATCCCCCCAATCCCTTCCTTTTGGTCAACCATCCATTTGTGTTCTGTATCTGAGTCTATTTTCATTTTGTTTTGATTGTTTTGTTTTTTAGACTCTACATATGCAACATACGATATTGCCTTTTCTTTGAATTATTTTACTTAGTATAATTCCCTTTAGATCCATCCATATTGTTGAAAATGACAAGATTTCTTTTTTTATGGCTGAGGAATATTCTGTGTGTGTTTATATATAAGAATATATATATATTCATATATATGTATATATATCACATCTTTTTTTCTATTTGTCTATTAGTGAACATTTAAATATATGTTACTTTCATATCTTGGCTATTATAAATAATGCTTCAATGAGCATTAGTGTGGATATAAGTTTTCAAATTAGTAATTTTATTTTCTTTGGGTAAATATCCAGAAATAAAGTTGCTGGATCATATGGTAGTTTCTGTTAAATTTCCTTTATGCTGTTTTTCATAATGGCTGCCCCAATTTACAATTTCATCAACAGTGTATGAGGATTCCCTTTTCTCCACATCCTTGCCAACACTTGTTATTTGCTGTCTTTTTGATGATAACCATTCTGATAGGCATGAGGTTGCATCTCGTGGTTTTGATTGGCATTTACCTAATGATTAGTCATGCTGAGTATCTTTTCATGTATCTGTTACCTATCCTATATGTATGTCTTCTTTGGGAAAAAAAATTTTTTTTTCAGGTCCTCTGTCCCTTTTTTAATTGGGTTACTTAACTTTTTGATGTGAGTTGTTTGAATGCTTTGTATATTTTGGATGCTGCTTCTGCTAAGTCGCTTCAGTCATGTCTGACTCTGCAACCCCATAGATGGCAGCCCACCAGGCTCCTCTGTCCCTGGGATTCTCCAGGCAAGAATATTTTGGATATAAACCCTTTATCTGATATATTGTTCACATGTATCCTTTCCCATTCAGCACTGCAATGTATATTTGTTGATGGTTTCCTTCACTATATGCAAAAAGCTTAGTTTGTTGTAGTCTCATTTGTTTATTTTTGTTTCTCTTACATGAAGAAGCGATACAAAAAAAAAGTTACCAAGATTGATACCAAAGAGCATATTGTTTATGTTGTATTCTAGGAGTGTTATAGTTTCAGGTCTTATATTTAAGTATTTAATACATTTTAAGTATTATTTTTGGATATGATGTGAGAAAGTAGTCCACTTTGCTTATCTTGCATGGAGCTGACCAGTTTTCCCAACACCATTTATTAAAAAGGCTATCTCTTCCCATTGTAATTCTTGCCTTTGTCATAGACTAACCATAAAAGCATGTGTTTATTTATAGGTTTCATCATTATATAATGTCCTTCTTTGTCTCGTTACAGTCTTTGTTTTAATATCTACTTTTCCTGATGTAAGTATTGCTACCCTGGCTTTCTTTTTGTTTCTATTTGCATGGAATACCTTTTTCCATCCCTTCACTTTTAGTCTGTGTCTTTAAATCTGAAGTGACTCTCTTGTTGGCAGCATTTATATGGGTCCTGATTTCTGTCCATTAAACCACTTTCTGTCATTTGATTGGAACCTTTAGTACATTTACATTGAAGTAATTATTGATAGGTATGTACTTACAGACATTTTTTTCATGTGTTTGTAGTTCCTTTTTTTGTTCATTCTTCTCTTAGACTCTTCCCTTTGATTACTGTTTTTAGTGTTATGTTTGGATTCCTTTCTCTTTTCTGTGTGAGTATATTTTATAGGTTTGTGGTTACCATGAGGTTCATACATTATAACATATAACTATATATATATATACACACACATACATATACACACACACACACACACATGATTATTTTAAGTTAATAATCTCCTGGGTTTGAACGCATTCTAACAACTCTTCAGCTCTCCCTTACACACACACATTTTATGTTTTGGTGTCAGCTGTGTTACATCTTTTTGTTTTCTGTACCCCTTAACTCCTCATTGTGGATATATATAATTTTACCGCTTTTATCCTTTAACCTTCTATCCTGCTGGCTTTATAAGTGGTTGATCTACTACCTTTACTGTGTATCTGTCTTTATCAGTGAGATTTTTCCTTGCATAATTTTGGTAATTATAGTTGTGGCCTTTTCTCTTAGAGAAGTCCCTTTAACATTCGTGTAAAGCCAGTTTAGTGGCACTGAACTCTCAGCTTTTGCTTGTCTGCAAAACTCTTTATCTCTCTTTCAAATATGAATGATAGCCCTACCAAGTAGAGTGTTCTTGGTTGTAGATTTTTCCCTTTCATCACTTTGAATGTATTATGCCACTCCTTTCTGGTCCATACAGTTTCTGTTGAAAAGTCAGCTGATGGTCCTATGGTAGTTCTCTTGCACATAATTAGTTGCTGTTCTCTTCCTTCTTTAAGATTCTCTCTTTATCTTTAATTTTTGGCATTTTAATTAATTTGTTGTGGAATGGGCCTTTTATGGTTAATCCTATTTGGGACACTCTGTGCTTCCTGGGCCTGAATGTCTGGTTTCTTCTCCCAGGTTAGTGACATTTTCAGTTATTATTTCTTCAAGTAAGTTCTCTGCCCCCTTTTCTCTTCTCCATCTAGGTCCCCTTTTTGCAAATGTTAGTATGCTTGATATTGTCCCAGAAGTCTCTTGAACTATCTTTATTTATTTATTTTTGCTTTTTTTTCTGTTCAGCTTAGGTGATTTTTACTACTGTGTTCCAGGTTGCTGATCCATTCCTCTGTATCATCCAATCTACTGTTTTCTTTCTAGTGCAATTTTTATTTCAGTTATTATATTATTCACCCCCGGTTATCATTTTTTATAACTCTTTGTTGAAATTTCCACTGGATTCATTCATTCTTCTCCTGAGTCCAGTGAGCATCTTTATGATCTTTATCTTGAACTCTCTATTGGCTGGATTGATTACCTCTACTTTGTCTAGTTCTTTTTCTGAGATTATGTGTTGTTCCTTTGTTTGGAACATATTCCTGTGTCTCCTCATTTTGCCCAGTTCTCTTTGTTCATTTCCATGTGTGAAGTAGGTTGGTTACATTGTCTGATCTTGTAGAAGCAGCTCATGTAGGAGATGTCCCATGGGCTCAGCATCCTTTTTCCCTCTGGTCACCAGAGCTGTGTAGTTGAGGGGTGTCCTTGTGTGGGCTGCGTGAGCCTTTCTGTTGTGGTAGGGCCTACTGCCTTGGGCATGCTGGAGGCAAAACGGGCCCTGACTCAGTTGTCTGCAAGGCCATGCCTTGTGTGGTGACTTAAGGCTGGTTGTAGGGCAGGGGAGGCTTGCTGCCTGGTTTACTGCATGGCCTGGGGCATGGGGTGGGGAGGGGGTATGTGTGTAGGGCCTGAGCCTTTTTATTATCTTGCATGCTAGGTTGATTCAGTCGTGTCCAACTCTTTGCAACCATATATATATATATAGCCCACCAGGCTCGTCTGACCATGAGACTTTGCAAGCGAGAATACTGGAGTGGGTTGCCATTTCCTCCTCCAAGGGATCTTCCCAACCCAGGGATCAAACATGAGTCACTTATGTCTTCATCATCTTGGGAATGCAAAATAGAACCATTTTATTATGTTTTATTGCTTTTTTTCTTTTTCGATGAAGGCGCAAGATTCTGTTGGAGGAAGAGTGAGAACATCCTCTGTGGCATCTGCTGCCATTAATAATATAAATTCGTCTCCCTTTGGATTCCATCTTCTCCCACCCGTGGTGAAATTTGGAGTGCTCGAAGAAGGACACACCTATGCTACCACTGTAAAGCTCAAGAATGTTGGAGTAGACTTCTGCAGGTGAGGCCAGGGCTCCAAGTGTGTGCTCAGATCACCTTCCCTTGCTCTATGACTCTTCTTTGGTAGCCTATATCAGTGAATGTTTATTAGACTGAAATGTAATTACACCTGAACTTTTGAATCTTAACATTCATTCAGTCATTTGCTAATTCATGCATTCATTCATTCTTCAACAAATCGGTATTTACCAAGCCTCAATTATATAGTAGGTATTTCTTTATGTGCTGCTCAGTCATGTCCAACTCTTTGTAACCCTTTGGACTGTAGCCCACCAGGCTCCTCTGACCATGGAATTCTCCAGGCAAGAATACTGGAGTGGTTTGCCAGTTTGATAACCTCTAGGGGATCTTCCCAATTCGAGGGTTGAACCCACATATCCTGCATTGCAGGCTGATTCCTTCCTGCTGAGCCATCAGGGAAGACCCATTTCTTTGCCTTACCATTAATGATTATTCTTACTTTAGTAGGAGCACCTCAAGACCTGATATGTCCCAGCAAAAAAAGTCAAAGAGAAGTTGTATAAGTGTTACACTAAATAATACAGAAAACAATAACTAATGTGGAAAACTTGAAAGTCCATTTCTCAAATCCACCACCAACTATAACACCAACTAATATTTGTTGACACTCTGTGATCTAAACATGATTTTAATTATGTTAATTCTGCATAATTGAGGCAAAAAGGAAAAAAATTAACCCTTAATCATCAAGGTCACTTTGACTCTAATGATGTGACTCAAAATTAATAGCAAATAACTTAACTCAGAGTCTGTATTCCCAATAGAAAATATACTCTATCTGGCATTAAGTGACAAGAAAGTCACTTCAGTCCTTCATTTCCAGGTCAAAACCAATAGAATCTTAAAGTGTGTAGAGATCTTGGAGACTGTTATAATATAAGGGAACTGAGTAACTTGTCTTAAAAGGTCTTGTAGGCTTCAGCAAGGGTAGATCTCCAATCCCCTGAGTGCCAGTTCATTGGAGCACCTTGCTTTATCAAAACAGCTGTGGTCACTGCTTCTTGTGGGAGATCAGTCCTTCCCGTTGGGTCCATATACCATACATCTATTCCAAGACAATTCCCAATTACAAAATCTCCTCTGTACTATTTTGTAGTAACCATCAGGATTGTGGGGAACTTTACCCCCATAAAAATGGGATACACATATATTTCAGAATGCAGAGTTATTCTCAGTGTCACTAACAAGTCCTTTGAGAGCATTTATGATTCTGGACTCAGAATTGGAAGTCAGACAGGGCATAGCTACAGGAGCATCTGATTGAGAAGATCACTGTTCCATTTTAGTTGAGGCAGGTCCTCAACTCCAGGGATCATGTTCACTTCCTTGGAAAAAACTTGATGAGGGCATCGCACTGCCAGCTCAGACATCATTGCTTTTTGGGGTTGTTGCCACAAAATGGGTGGGGAGAAATGGAGAGTCAACCTCAAACTTAGTTAAACTCACCCAAGGAGACCCTGTGTGTCCAGTATAGAATTTTAGTTTTAAGATTTCACTCCTCAGCTTGTTCAGTTCAGCCACTACAGGGCAGATAGCAAAGCGGATGGTAGAGGGAACCTAGTTGGGGTCAACATGGAGATAGACTGCCCTTGACATTTTAATTTACTCCAGGTCTTTAACCTTCAGGCAGAGCCCACAAACCGCAGGAAGGGGAAGAGATCAACAAGTACCATGTGTGAGTCCAGGGCTTTTCAAGTTCTCCTACGTTTTCTGAGCCTTTTCTGTTTCTGTTCTCCCCAAACATGCAAACCCCATACCACGACAGAGCAAGACTGGCTCCCACGCTCCACTGCTTTCCAAAAGAGCCTTTATTCTTCAGCTTAATGATCTGGCAGTCAGCATTTGTGTTCGTGCTGGCGGCTACGCCGCAGTGCACACGCCAGCCAAACATTCACAACCCTCTGCCCAGGCCCAAGCTGCTCGTCAGCATCTGATAACAAAGGGTTGAAACCCGGTTTGGAGTCAGTTTGACGCCGATGAAAACTGTTGGAAAGGCAGTTGTGAAACAGGCCCCAGATTCTTCTTCCAACTGGATATTAGATTGTTTTTCTACTAGTCTGGACCCCCTGCTCCCGTGTAGCCAATATTAACACCTTCCTGATTTTATTACTTCCCAGTTCATTCATGCTCATGTTTTTCATTATGGCATTAGTTTATTCCCATCTTTTTTTCCTGGTAGGTTTAGGGTGAAGCAGCCTCCACCCAGCACTGGGCTGAAAGTGACTTACAAACCTGGGCCCGTAAGTCCACGTGCTATGTCTTGTGTGTGTCCATATGTGTGTACATACAGATATGTATATGTTTCCAGTGCAGTGAGCTTTCGTGCCATTCTACCAATTCAGTTTAAGCCATTTGTAAGTCGACTTTTTCTAGTATCATAAGCAACAGATTCCTGGCACTGGTACACTGTCTGGCTGTTGTCACTTATTTCATGTAACAACCATAAGCACTCCAATGTGTAAGTAGAATTAAACTTCCAGCTATGGAACCATTTCTGAAGTTCACTTCACTTGCCCCAATACTGCAATTCTATACAGTTGTCTGAAAATACCTTTAAAAAAATTAAAATATGATTTAACGTGCATTTGGTAAACTGATTACCTAAAGATATCCTGTGACAAATCCTTCTGCAAAGTGAGAAGTCATTGGAAAAAATAAATACTTCATTCTTTACATTTTATGTAAATCTGTTCTGCTCTCCTGGTATTTGTCAGAGAATAGTAAAGAAATAGTAGCATATTTAAATTAACCATCTGTCTCATTTCTCCAAAAATCTCTGAAAATATGAATTCCAAAATGTCAAATTGTTCTGATTTTATATGATACATTATATTCAGTATAAAATGTGTATTGCCACTTACTTCAAAATATAATTTCAGAGGTGTAGTATGATTAAACACGAGGTTATCTCAAAATATAATAAAATCACACTCATCAACCTTGACTTTTATTTCTTGGTCAGTATATCATCTTTTGATTTAACACTCTTGTCATCTCCTTTAACAAGCTTTGAGCTCCTCCCGTATGCCAGCAATAGTGCCAGGCTACAGGAGATGTTAAAAATGAGTGAGACATAAGAAGTATACAAAGCAGGCACATGGTGGGCACTCAAGAGATGTGTGACAGAGTAACAGATGGTGTAAGGAAGACTGGTAGATAAATGAACCATTCATCACCGATGGGGACTGCACAGGCTCATGGGAACTCTGAGCAAGCGCATCCAGTCCCATAACGAGCACATTATGCTGACTGAATCCCAAGATCTTAAAGCGGTCACGGCTGCTGTGTGTTGACACAGAAGAATTGGTTGGCTGTAGTGCAAAGTCAGCTGGTTTCTTGTAACTGCGCTACCAAGCAGCTCTGTGATACCGTTGGTTAATCCTCTGCGCCTTGCTTTCCTCATCTATAAAAGGAGCTTAGACTGATCATTTCTCAGCCCTCTTGCAGCTCCAATATCTTATGATCTATAAAACAGTAATATGTAGGCCGCAATTCAAAAACAGAAATCCTTTTGGGGATTCAATCCACTAATTTACGAGGACCTCTCTGAAACATTTCATCACTGTCCCATGTCAGAATTTCAGAATCTTCACAACATAGAACAAAAAAACACAGTTAAAGGAAGCTTTTCTCCCACTGTTCTGGGAAGTTCACAAATCTTTTTCATTTTAAGTAGGGATTATGCCAAAACCCTAAACGACTGCTAAATCAACCTTTATACATACTAAAAACCCAAACTCACTCTATACCTTTTTTCTTTCTGATGGTAGTTTTGGCTCTGGCAGAAAAATGTAGCCTACAGACTTCTCTGTATCTAAACCTCACCACTGTTCAGCTTGGTTCATTGCCAGCACTACATGAATGCACTCCAAACCCAGGTAGACCTGTGTTATGGCAGCCCTCCAGCTCCCCTCGTGCAGCGTCGTCATCCCCCAGCCCTGCTCTGATTGTTGGGCTTGGAGGGCTGAGGGCCTGGTTCTCAGAAGCTGCTGGATACCCTCCAGCGTGCGGACGTCCACAAGCACGGCACTGAAAAAACTGAAACATTTTTCAATTCTATTATTTATAAAACCCAATTGAAGAAAAAAAATTTATATTCGTACCTAACTGCTTTCCGTGTGGTAGTTTCTGATTTATTTTTTCCAGATAACTGTTCTCACATTGGCTTTTTAACCCACCTCCTAGGGAGGTGGCTTCCAAACATAAACAGCCCTTTCTTTCCTGGCTTAGTGTTCTTTTCAGGGGACAAGGCAAGAAGCCCATTCCTTGCTGTGTTTCTCCTTCATGGTATATCAGGTTTCTTTTTTGTTGATACATCCTCTTCCATGTATCTTTCAGATCTAAGCAGTTTGGCATTTAAACTAATTCTGTCTCCCTCTACTGGCTTTGCCATGTTACAAGTCCTACAGTAGGAACATGCTAAACCATGGGGCATGAGCACAGGAATTGTGGGATTCACCTAGTCTCTTAAATTTAAGATTAAATTTATGTTTATCTTTGATTAAATTTATCTTTGTTTACAGAGATGACAATAAATAGAACCTCGCTACCGATATTCAAGAAATAGCACAATTACAGACATCATAAGGAGTTTGCCCTCTAGCACCCTGGCATTTAGATTCCTTATGCTTTTTCCCAAATGGCACCTGACTTTCTCCTTCAATTTATCCTGGGTCCCACCAACTCAGTGGAAATCTACCTAATTAATCCAAGTAATTCTTCTAAATGCTGAAACAGCAGTCATTCTTCTGTGCCAAATTGATAGATGAGGGAGCTAGATTGGAGAGTTTGAAGAACTTGCTCAAAATCATGTGAAAATTTTGAACTTCTATACGTCTGATTCTAAAGCTTCATTGTGCATTTCAGGTGGCGGCTGGTTTGCAGGCAGAACTGAAAGTGGAGTTCTTTGCCATGGCTGTTGGGGAGGATGGCGCCAAGGGATTGGCACACATCTCTCACAATATAGAGATTATGACTGAGCATGATGTCCTGTTCTTACCTGTGGAAGCAAATATCCTTTAAAGTTCAACTTGAATCACCACATATAGTGTTAAAATTACATTTGAGCAAGGAGAACACAGGAGTCAAAATGGTGTTTCCCAATCCCCTCACATCTGCCCTCTGTAGCCTCATTTAGTCTAGTTTTAAAACCACAGAGTTAAATTTCTTAGGACAAAGACTTGTGTCTTCCTTCGTTTTTTGAAAGCATCTAGCAAAGTGCCTGACACATAGTACATGTAACTTTAAGTTGGATAAATCTCAATATTATTGGCCATCTCTGGGATATCAAACAATCAGAAATTTTTTAAAAAGCAAGTCTTTGTCTTAAGAAAAAATCCTGGTCATCTTCTTGGGGGATAGGAGATACCTTATTATAGGAACAGAATGAATAAGTATTGAATTACACATACATCCCTTCATATTGGTATCTCCTGTATATAGAATATATAGATACCAAGAACCTTTTATATGCCATGTACTGTATGAAATATTGTATCAAATATAAAAGTGAAAATTGAACTCTATCTTAAAAGGCTACATAAGCTGGTAGCAGGAATAAAATTTTCACACTTGATTGCTGTATTGTAACTCCAATAGTATGAATCATATACCACTTTGTGTTATAGGTATATCTATTTGATATTTGAGCTGGGTCTTATAGAATACAAAAACTTTTGATGAAAAGAGACTTAGGAAGAATGAACAAAACTGTAGCGATAGGAAAGCTCCAGTTGTTCAGGAGGGTAAGCAGGGAGTTCAATCTGTTGAGAGCTTAGAGTATTAGTAATATAGTGGTAAAGCTGGTTGGAATCAAGTTGTGGGAGATTTTGAATTCTTGGCTTAAAATTTATTATATAAGCAACACTGAATCATTGAAATTCTGATTGACTGGGTGATATAATCAGCATGTCTTTATAAAATTGAATTCATTCTTATCATACAGGCTATGTTGAAGGAGAAGAGCTACTGGATATGCAACAAACCAGTAGAAAGTTCCTTCAGCAAGCCTTCAAGTGTAAGGAGAAGAACTATAGTGTGGCCACAGTAGATATGCAAGAGGGACGTGGGTGAAAGACCTCTGGCATGGGGTACTGTAAAACCTCAGGTGGGACCCCGTAAGAAAAGGAAGTTAGAGGACATAGAGTTCACTGGCAAGTGTTGGGGTTCAGGTAATGAATCGTGGAGATTCGGGACTGGGTCTCAGTTGAGGAGTCAGAGTTGAAAATATAATAATTTTAATTGTCAGCTGCAGAAGTGGTGATAGAAAGTATGGGGGAAATGAGTAGAAATTTGGGTTTGTTTAGGGAGCAGGAGGAAAAAAGAGAAGCCAGGAGAGATAGAACAAACAATTGGCAACATGTGAAATATCTCAAAGAATTTCAAGGAAAATATGGACGTAGTTGACAGATGCTATGGAGCTGTCAAGGAGGATTCTGATTTAAATAGAAGCACTAGATCTTGTTGGGACAAAAAACTGCAAAACATAAAGAATGGCTGAGTGTTGAGAAAGCAGAAATATTGAGTATGGATACACTTTCAATTTATTATTGAAGGAAAGAGCAAGAGAATATGGTGTCTCAGACTTGGGGAGGCAACAGAGCAAAGGGGAGATTTTCAGTTTAGTGTATTTTGTATGCTTGTAGGCTGGAAAGAATGGATCAGAAGAGAAATATTAAAAACATGTATAAGAGAACTGAGGCAGCAATATCCAAAAGAAGGCGAAAGGATAATCAGGAGCAGAGCTGAAGGGTTAATCTTGGCAAGGGAGAGGGTAAAGATGGGCAAGGGAGAGAGTAAAGATGACCAAGGGTCTAGACATTCTAAAGTGAAAGAGAAATTAGGGGAAATTGTGTCAGGTGATCACGATTCAATAGAAGTGGAGTTGTATTCATTTGTTTATGGGCTTCCCAGGTGGTTCAGTGGTAAAGAACCTGCCTGCCAATACAAGAGACTCAAGAGATATAAGTTCAATCCCTGGGTCAGGAAGATACCCTGGCAACCCACTCCAGTATTCTTTCCAGGAAAATCCTACAGACAGAGGATTCTGGTAGGCTATAGTCCAAAGCGTCACAGAGTCAAGTATGACTTAGCAACTGAGCACGCATGTTCATTCTTTCAAAGATCATAAGTATCCCTAATGTGCTAGGCATCAGGGATACGGCAATGAACAAGAGACAAATCTCTGCCTTTATGTAGCTTGCATTCCAGTAGGAAGACAGACAATAGACAAAATAAGTGAAATGTGGACTCTAATGGTAATAAGTACAATGTAAGAAATAGAAAATGTAACATAAGAAAGGAAGCACATGGAGAAGGAAATGGCAACCCACTCCAGTATTCTTTCCTGGAAGATCTGATGGACAGAGGAGCCTGGTGGGCTACAGTCCATGCGGTTGCACAGAGTTAAACATAACTTAGAGACTAAACAACAGCAACAACATAGGAAAGGAAGTACAGGGAGTGTTAAGGACTAAAATCTAAAATGAGTAAATTTAAAAATCCTTCTCACTGAGAAGGATTTCCCCCCTCTGGGAATTATGTCCTCTTCACACAAGTTATTAGATGCTGAATCTAATAACTGAATCCCTGCTGATGATCACAGCAATTAAATAATTTTGCATTTATTCTAATAACATTTCTATTTCCTTGCTTACAGATTAGAGACGATCTGTCTGGCACAGAGAGATGGGAAAAGAGTTTTACTAAATCTTTAGTCGACTTCCAGGGTCAACAATGATAGTTCATAGCCCATTTCTCAAGATCTATTCCCTCCCCTTCGCACCAAAAAAGCGTGAAATCTGCATGTTGGTGTGTTCCGGGACCTGGTTATGGTGATTTATGGTGCCTATAGAAAGGCCAGTCATGTAGCAGAGAAACATACACTAGAGGGCACCAGAGAAATTCCAGATCAATATCCATCCTTCATCCTCTAAGCTTGGCATATAGAATTTGCATTAAATAGAAAATACTAAAAGTGATCTGATGCTGCTAAAGATTCTAATTCTAAAATATTACCTGAGTTTGCGTATACAACTCATTTGTTCATGAAAATAATAGTCCTTAATGGGTATTTTACCAGTTTTAACAAGCAGCAATTATGATAAGAGACCAAAAGATTTTCCCCAGGGAAAAGAAAATCCCACGGTCCAGAGGATTTCTACAATTTCTTCCTCTGCACTCGGAGTCTTCATGTCCCGTAAAATTTCTCCACATTAGGAGTCAGGTAAGTAATACATTTGTAATTTGATTGTCATCCATTCAAATTTGAGGCCATAGACCTCACATTTGTTCTCATCTTCATTCAGCCAGCAACCACTGAGCCACTTAGTCTGGTGGAATTAAAATACTTGTTTCTAATAATAACAGCTACCCATTTATACTCATTATCCATCTAATCCTCATACTATCTACAAGGTAGATATTCTCCCACTTTATAAATAAGGAAACTCAGGCTCAGAGAATCTTGAAGAAGTAAAAAACCTAACTTACTTCAGTGTGATTCTCAAGTTTATTCTTTCAAGTGCTATTTTTGACATTGATCTGACTTTCCAAGGGTAGGAACACCAACAGCAGAATGCCCTTCTGTACTTGAGAATTTACAGTTAGATCAGTGGTTCTTACATTTTTTGGACTCAAAGACTCCTTATGTGCTGTGCTTAGTCTCTCAGTCATGTCTGACTCTGCGACCCCGTGGACTACAGCCCGCCAGCCTCGTCTGTCCCTGGGGATTCTCCAGGCAGGAATACTGGAGTGGGTTGCCATGCCCTCCTCCAGGGGATCTTCCCAACCCAGGGCTCAAACCCAGGTATCCCACTTGCAGGTGGATTCTGTACTGTCTGAGCCTCCAGAGAAGCCTATATACATATAGGCTGTGTGGGTCTTCAACTGTGCTGGGTCTTCATTGCTGCACAGTTTTTCTCTAGCTGTGGCAAGCAGGGGCTACTGTCTAGCCGTGGTGCGTGGGCTTTTTATTGTGGTGGTGTCTCTTGTTGCAGAGCAGATCCTAGAGCACAAGGGCTTCATTTGTTTCGGTTCCCAGGCCCTAGAGCACAGGCTCAGAAGTTGTGGTGAACGGGCTTAGTTGTTCTGTGGCATGTTGGATCTTCCCGGACCAGGGATCAAACCTGTGTCTCCTGCATTGGCAAGCGGATTCTTTACCACTGAGCCACCAAGGAAGCCCTCCTTATGTATTCTTAAAAATGAATGAGGATCCCCCAAAGCTTTTGTTTATGTGGGTCATTTTTTATCAGTATTTACCATATTAGAATTAAAACTGGGAAAAACTTAAAACTTTTATTAAAAAAAAAACAGTTCATTACTGTAAATAAAATGTTAATGAAAAATAACTTTTCCAAACAAAAATTAATGAGGGGAAGATTAAATTTTGGCAAATCTTTTAATGTTTGGCTCAATAGAACATAGCTGGATTCTCACAGCTGCTCTGTCTTCAATCTGTCACCATATCACACATTGCAGAGTCTCTGGAAGACTCCACTGTATAGTCATGAGAAAAAGGTCAATAACATCTTGCATTTGTTTCTTAGGACTGCTGTAACAAATCTGTATTTGTTGCCCAAGGCTGCTATAACTAAGTAACCACAGACCAGGTGACTTAAAACAGTGGATATTTCTTCTCTTGCAGTTTGGGAGGCCAGACGATTGGAATCGAGGTGTGAGCAGGGTTGGTTCTTCTGTAGCCTCTGAGGGAGAACTTGTTCTATGACCTTAACTTCTGCTGGTTCCCCGCAATCCTTGGTGTTCCTCAGCCTATAACTCACCACTCTCATCTTTGCCTGTCTCCAGCGGCATTCTTCCCTTTGTGTTTCTATACCTCTCCCCTCATAAGATCAACAGTCATTTGATTTAAAGTGTTAAGTCTCTTTGCGACCCCATGGACTGTAGCCTGCCAGGCTCCTCAGTCCATGGGCTTCTCCAGGCAATACTGGAGTGAGTTGCCATTTCCTTCTCCAGGGGATCTTCCCGACCCAGGGATCGAACCTGAGTCTCCTGCACTGCAGGCAGACTCTTTACTGTGTGAGCCACCAGGGGCTCCTCATTGGATGAAGGGGCTACCCTCATCTTGAATGGGCTTCCCAAGTGGCACTAGTGGTAAAGAACCCACCTGCCAATGCAGGAGACACAAGAGAGGTAGGTTTGACCCCTGGATAAGGAAGATCCCCTGGAGGAGGAAATGGTAACCCACTCCACTCTTCTTGGCTGGAGAATCCTACAGACAGAGGAGCCTGGCAGGCTACAGTCCATGGGGTCGCAAAGAGTCAGACACGACTGAAGCGACTTAGCAGGCACGCATGCACTTGAATAAGATAAGGCTTCATCTTAACTTGATTGCATCTGTAAAGACCCTATTTACAAATAAGGTCACATTCATTGGTCCCTGGTAGACATGCGTTTTGTGGGGACAAACTCAATATAGTCTACCCTCTGGTCCCCCAAAATTCACATCCATCTCACATGCAAAATACACTCAGTCCATCCCAACACTCCCCAAATTCTTCACCTATCCTGGTGTTCTCTCCATTTGCAGACCTGTGCAACTCGGAAACAAGTCGTCAGCTTGCAAAATACTATGGTGGGATAACATAAGAAGACATTCTCCTTTTAAAAAGAGAAGATGCAAAGAATTAAGCTATCACCAGGCTACGTGTTTGCAATGCTTAGGGCAGATTTGCTGAGGTTTCAGAGTATGAACACAATCATTTATGTCTTGAGCTGCGCTCTGGGCTAGGGACTTCCCCAGCCCCACCCTCTGGACCCTCAGAGGCTGTTTGGGTCCCACCCTCTGTCCTTAGCCTGATAAAGTATTATCCTCTGGGCAGCCCGCTTTCTGCTTATAGAAGCCCAGAAGTCTGGCAGCCTCCCTTCATTTCCTGCCTCTGGCCCCCAAGCCAAGCAGGCAGTGTTTCTGCTGACAGAACATTCTCTGAAGTTTTCATTGATGTCAAGGGGCTCCACACCATTAGGTGTGAGGGCTCTCCACAGGTCTTTCCTCAAGTCTCACCTCTGTTCCTGGCTTCTGCTGAGATGGCTGATGGTACTCATCTTGGTCACAAACCTGTTTTTCCAGCAGGCTTTCCAGTTAAACCTTTGATAAACTCTTCAGAGCGTGCCTTAGCATATCTTACAATACGGACAGGCTGTGAATTTCTCGAATCATCATGTTCAGGTTCCTTTTTGCTGACCGTTTCCTTCCTCAATTTATCTCTTTCCTCTTGCATTTTACTATAAGCAGCAAGAAACCAGGACACATCTTCCGTATTTTGCTTGGAAACTTCAACTAAAAATACAATTTCATTGTTTATAAGTTCTACTTTTTATCCAAATGCAGAAGACAATTCAGCCAAGTTTTCTGCCACATGGTAACAAGGATCTCTCTTCCTCCAGTGTCCAATAATATGTTCTTTGTTTCCATCTGAGATCTTACCAAAAACACCTTTCATGTTCATAATTTCTACCAACAGTCTGTTCACAATACAGAAATTCTCTAAGATGCTTGAAGTGTTCTTTACTGTCCCTATCCCTTCCTTCTGAACCTATATCAAAATTGCTTTTAATATCATTTCTACCAGCAGTCTTTTCAAGGTAATCTATTAATAGAACTTTTCTATCATGCAGCTCAAAATTATTTCAGCTTTCACCCATTGCTTGATTCCAAAGCCATTTCCACATTTTTAGGTATTTGTTAAAGCAACACCTCACTTCTCAGTACCAAAATCTGTTATTAGTTTCCTGTGTGTGCGTGATAAGTCACTTCAGTTGTGTGTGACTCTTTGTGAGCCTATGGACTGATACATTTTTTGTGTATTTTTGCACATGGTTATTTGTTAGAGAATGTTTTATAAATAACTTAATTCCAAATAGTCAGTCATGTTTGACTCTTTGTGACCCCATGGACTGTAGCAGGCTCCTCTGTCCATGGAGATTCTCCAGGTAGTACTGGAGTGGGCTGCCATTTCCTTCTCCTTAATTCCAAATGTCACATTTATAGGTTTCGGGTGGACATGAATTTCTGGAGGACACTATTATCATTTTAAAATATTTTTGACCATGCAGATGATTCTCCAAAGGGTCTGCAGACCCTAAAGGTCTGGGAACATTCTTTAGAAACCACTGATTAAGGTGTGGTTTATCTTGGTTCTAGTCCATGACTTTCAGAAGTTACCCTAAACTAAAAAGTGATGAAGTCTGAAACTCTAGCTGGACCATTCTGCAAACTACAGCACAGCTTTCCAATATTCATAATGCCTGTTGGCACCAATCTATCAAAAGTAATGACATGAGTGTACCTAATAGAAATGTCTTAAATGGTACGTCTTTATGCCTCTTTGTTCATATTATCAGTTAATGATATTAACGGAAGTACAATGAGTATCTTTTAAATACCTATTGTAAAGATTCTGTGATATCTGACAGAAAATGTTTTCATCTGTTTCTTCCCAATCTTTTCTACCTATTGGCATCATTATATAGTTTTATATTGTATATGTCTCAAACAGAAAAAGTAACATATTCTGTGTGTTTCTACTCTGAGCCAGTGGTAAGTACTCCAGCTATCTGCTATCAAAACATCATGAATGCTTATTGCTTTAAGATGCTGAGCTATACATTTCTCCATAACTCAGTAACTTAAAGCAACAGACACTCCTGGTCTCCTAGCTTGTGTGGGTAAGGAGTCAGGCATATGGCTGTTGTTAGTGTGGCTCAGCTAGGGGTGACTCTGCTTTCAGCTCACTCAAGCCGTCAGTGGCAGGATGCAGTTCCTTGCAGGCAGTTAGACGGAGGGCCTCAGTCCCTCACTGGCTGGTGTCAGGAGACTGCTCTCACGGCATCTCACAATAAGCAGCTTATGTTTACTAGAGCAATCAAGATCTGAGAGCGTGTGAGCACAGCAGAATTCAGGGTGTTAATAACCTAACCTTGGAAGAGATATCCTATTACATTTATTCTATTCTTTAGAAGCAGGTCAACAGGTCCAGCCTATGCTTCAAGGGTAGGAATTATCCAAGGGCAGCTAGCACTTGGCCTAACAAGGGATGGGCCAGTGACTGCTGTACACATCAGAGCTGCTTCCATCCCATAACCTCAGAAATAAAGTGACAGGACTTAGAATATAAGGTGATGTTATCCTTAAGAGCCTTAGTCTTATCTCAAAACCCAGGCTCTTATGAGGAAAGGGATGTATTGTAGATACTGTTTGCAGTGTGTGCATTCTCAGTCGTGTGTGACTCTTTGTGACCCCATAGATTGCAGCCCGCCAGACTCCTCTGTCCATGGAATTTTCCAGGCCAGAATACTACAATGGGTAGCCATTTCCTCCTCCAGGGGATCTTCCCAACCCGGGGATGGAACCTGTGCCGCCTGCATTGGCAGGTGGATTCACTGAGCCACTGGGGAAGCCTGTTTGTAGACTAGGTGCTTCTTCCTGAGCTCCTGCCTCATCTGCCCGGGAAAGGCTGTACAGATGGGTGAGTGGAACCCTAGATCCCAGTGACAGACACCACTGTCTCCTTGGTCACTGCCCTAGGTGCTCAGCTAGATTTCTTTGGGGTGAATGTGATTTATGATACTTGTCACTGAGAAACACTTTAAGTAATTCCTCTTTCTGGTGGTAGGAATAACTGCCTAAAAGGTTGATTCTTCAGAGTGGAATGCACCTAGAATCTATCACACTGTCTATCCTCCTGCCTTTTCATGGTGAAGTATCAGGAACTCTATGCCTAAATTCTTTTTATTCTCATTGTTAAAAAAAAAATAGTACTATTCAATTCCTTACTTCAGTTCAGTGACTGTGTTAACGCTTAGGAACAATAACAGGCGTGTGGTTTAGGAGAGATAGGAACTGCGTCTGAGACTGGCAAGAAAATGGTAGTACAACAACATAGTAATTTAGATGAAATGGACAAATTCATAGAAACATACAACTACTTAAACAGACTCAAAAAGATAGTGAAAATCTGCACTGATCTGTAACGAGGAGATCCAGTTAGTGATTTTAAAACTTCCCACAAAGAAAAGCCCAGCCCCAAAGGTATGTGTCAATTTCCTTTCCTAAAACACTGCCACCTCCCCACCACAAAGATATATATACAACATACTAGTCACCCAAAAAGCACAGCCAGGTATCTCAGGTTGACTGCTCTTTAATTACAAACAAGTACTTAGAGGAATAGAAATAGCAATTAGGATCATCTTATATAGAGACAAAACAACCTGCAAGAGGTTAAGTTTAAGGAGGCTGTTCCAGGTAACTTTTTATGGTCCCTTTCAGCTCTGAAAGTTCAAGACTTACATTTATGGGCAAAAGGTGATCAATATCATACCTGACTGTCTCAGTGGGCTATAAAACCTAATCTGAAGAGGTAACAAATTACTCATCAAATCTTTTGACGTAAATAAGGAAACATTTTGAAATGTTAAAGTTTTAACTTCAGTGAAACAATACCTAATTTAAAAAGTTCTCTGCTTCCTGATAGACTATAAAGGGCACGCCTCTTAGAGGGCTCCCCATTCAGAGCACAGATTTTAAACTAGTCTGTTTCAATCCAAGACACTCCTATGCCGAAATTCCTTCAGGCAGAGCTGGGAAATACATCATGTGACATCACCTCTACAACATGATAATCTCTTGAAGATTACACCAACGCTACCGTTGCTTAGTTTGGAAGTCCTTCTCAAGCAAAAGTTGGAAAAGGCACATTTTAGTTCTAAGTCACTGTTAAAATTAGCTTCTCCCTCTTTTTCCTCTTCCTCTTCTTTTCTTCCAAGTGGCTGGTAGCATCCGCAAAAAACATAACTTCACTTTTCGCTTCACATTCCCTCTTGAGATAATCGAGACCTGCCATGTTAAAGCCGATCGCATCCTGAGGAAGAACAGAAGAGAGATTAAACGAACGTCCCCTCACTTCAGTTCACTGTCACAGCTATGCGAGCCAGAGGAACCCAAGCGTCATGCGTTGTTACCCATCCCTCCCTAAGGTCTCTTCTTGTCTTTTTTCCTTATGTCTACCAGCTCCAACAAAAACCTCATCTTAAATATGTATGTACGTCAGGTCAGTATCACCCAAGACTGGGCACAGCACACCACGCTACTTGTAAGTCACATATACACTAGGATTTCCCCTTCTTCTTCTATGGCTACCTCTACAAAGATACTTACCCGGACTTGGCTGACTTTTGAAATGGTTGTTTCCTTTAATTTTTCAATCACTGGTACAAGCATTTGGTTACTAGTGATCTGGCCAAAGTGAATCCTAATAGAAAAATAACACCAAGCATTGTCACAAAGAAGAGTGGTTTTGGCTATACCTCCTAGAACCAGCAACAAAACAAATATCAAAGCAAAAAAAAAAAAAAAAAAAAAAATCATTTCACCCATCATGGGAATATAGAAATGCTTCTAGCAAAAAAAAGCTAAAGAAGTTTCTTCCCTACTATTCAGTTCTAATAATTTTAAAACCTAGTAACCTAACATCTAAAATGCTGACTTTTCCCAGCAATCTATCAAGTGGCCACAGATGTTTAACAACAGTATCCTATGGGGATTTCAGAGGGAAAATGAGCCTTCTAAGAAACCCTAACTCAAAGATTTATATTTCAGCAAAAAAAAAAAAAAAAAAAAAAGAGAGAGAGATGATCAAACTCTGACCAAGAGTACCAACATGCCCTGCATGACTTCATGCTTTTTAACTTCCACACTCACCCTCATTCACAGCTGTGACCTGCCATATCTACCTGTGAGGTAGCACCCATCTACAACCCCAATATGCTAGAAATATTCAGTCTTTCTCTTAGAATCAGTAACCCTGATTCAACATATGCCATAGCAATGAGAAATACACTGTAGATATGTATATCTTCATTTGCTACTATCCTGAAAGAAAGAAAAAGGAATGAAGGGTTAAGGTTCATGAAAAAAATGCCAATTTACCAAGTACACCATTTTCTTTTAATTTCTAGGTATTGGCTGAGCAGTTTCTACTGTTTTCCTAACAGCATTTTAGGGAATGTTCAAATTTGCCAATATTCTTGTTCTCTTATATAAGAGCTTGAGACTGGGGGACAGAGTGGGAGATAAGAATGTATTGTGTGTGTGCGCTATTCACTCAGTCATGTCTGACTTTCCATGACCCCATGGAGTGCAGCCCACCAGGCTCCCCTGGCCATGGGATTCTCCAGGCAAGAATACTGGAGTGGGCTGCCATTTCCTTTACCAAGAATATACTAAGCCTTTGTAAATACATTTTTCCTCTGTTACATATTTAATACAAATTCTTCCTATTTAAGGATATAATGTAATGAGCATTTTCTTTGTTTCTTGAGTGCTTAGTTGCTCAGTTGTGTCTGACTCTTTGTGATTCCATGGACTGCAGCCTGCCAGGGCCCTCTGTCTGTGGGGTTTCCCAGGTAAGAATACTGGAATGTGTAGCCACTCCCTTCTCCAGGGCATCTTCACAACTCAGGGACTGAAGCCAGGTCTCCTGCATTGCAGGCAGATCCTTTACTATCCAAGCTACCGGGGAAGCAGTTATGTTTCTTAGTTCCCTCCAAATATGCCACTGCTCTTCCATTTGCATTTGTAGAGGCCTAGGAAATAAGCTGACTACTCCTTAAAATTCTGTTATGGAAACAAAACCAAACCATTTAGTTTAAACTCTACAGTTAAAAAAGAAACACCACTGAAGGAGGCTGGTCATTCAGGGATGGGCTTTCAGCACCCTACCCAGAACCAGGGCCACTGCCTTAGACTGTAACTTGGAGACCTCCGCCTGCCTGGGCATCCTGAGCAGCGCAGTACCTCCTGGTACTTCAAGAGGTGGGTCAGCACTATCGGCACTTTAGGAGCAAGACTGACCACCAAAGGATAAGAAATAATCTGTGCTGGCCAGCACTGAAATTCCTAACAGTCTCTGAAACTGAAGTGTCACATTTCTTAATTGCAAAGCATGGAGAGAGCTTCAGGTGAGGCACTCCTGGAGGAGTTATGCTCATGAGACATATGATGTTCTTCTGGGAAAGGACGTTACCTGAGGAGAAAGAAGAGGCACCTACACAGGAGTTCAATATCGGAGCCCTGCTGGATGAAGTCATTAAAGAGCCTGAGAATGTCTGGGACGTAAGAGAAAGGCAGCACGAGGAGAGATTCTTCCAGCTCGCTGGAGAGGGAAAAACAAACATTAAAAATGTCACGTTTCTTTATATGGTCAATTTAGAAATCTTTTCCCCTCCAATTTTTTTCTTCTCCTTTTATATACTTCAACAGATCTTACCCATTCAGAGTTATCATCTGCATTATGGATGGCTCTCTCTTATCAATGTTTTATTTTTCTTATTTTTAGTATTTTAACTTAGTTGATGCATTTTGGTCCATGGCAGTGTAGGAGAATCTTTTTTCCTTTCAGATAACTCATTTCTTCAGAGCTTTTTATTGAATATCCTATCTTTGTATGATACTTCTTTTACCACTGATTGAGTCCTTCCATATGACAGAGCCTGCATCAGGGCTTTAGAGTCTGTTTTGATGATTGATTCTGACAATCCTGTACTGTTTCGATTTTGTTGTTTTTATCGTTCTTTAATCTCGTTCTGGGTTGGTTTGTTTACTTTTTCTTGAGCTAGTTCTATTATCATTCCATTTAGATTCCAATTAGAGTTCTCAAGAGGCTTTCAATTGGGATCACAAACCTATAGATTAGCTTAAGAAAAACTAAATCTTTAAACACAGAGTCTTCCCATCTATGAATGCACCCTCCCTCCATTAATCTAAATTCTACTTCACATTTCTCTAGCAAAGTTTCATTATCTTAGGTTCTATTTAATTCTTATATGGGACATACTCAGATATTGTGATTTGTTATAAAAACGATAACTAAGTAGGTCAAACTCAAATAAAACCAAAAGATAAATCACAAACAAGAAACATTATTCCAAAAATGACGAAAGATATATTAAAAAAAATTCTTAACCAGTAAGAAAAACATCCGTAAAACACAAGAATGGGAAAGTAAAAATTCACAGGAAAAAATACAAATGGCCAACAAATATAATAAAATTTTAACTTTGTTAATTAAAAATGAAAATGATACAATACCACTTTTTGCCTCTCAAACCAGCAAAGAATTTTTAAAAGCCTGGTGAAAGTCATTACAGGCACTCTGGAAAGTAAGCAACATAAACCTTTGAAAAGTTCATGTCCATTAATTAGTTAACAGACTGCTAGGACCGTTAAGAAAATAATCAGTGAGGATGGCAAAGATTTATATGTAAAGGTGTTCACTGAAGCAGTATTAATAATAGCAAAACCCTTATGCAACACGTCATAGTAACTATATGTACAATGGAATATTTTGAATTAATTCAATGATGTGTTTCTGAAGAATATTACTAACATGAGCAAATGCTCAGGAACTATCCTGTGAAAAAGAACAGGATATAAAAATGTATACATATGATTTCAACTCTGTACGTATACATATACAGAAAACAATTCAAAGGAAATAGACAACAAAAAACGTTAATAGTTGGTACCTCTGACTGAATTGCAAATAATCTCATTACCTATGATGTAAAGTAGCACTGCCCTTCATTTGTCCTTAAAAGTATCTCCCTTCATATTTTAGGAGGAGCCTTCTAATTCAAAAAGAACATTATAATGAATTATTTTCCATCCAAGTTTTGACATAGTTAACCCTCTAAGGAAAATAACCATCAATTAAAATGTACTTATCTCGTGTTCAGTAAATGGTGTTAGCTGCCAACTTACAATAATCCGTGCACTGGCACTCACCTGGATTTGATTCCTTTAAAAATCTCCAACACATAAGCTGAAGGCTAGAATGGAAGTGTGACAGCATTAGTGATACTCCTATTTCTTAACTGAAGCTCTCTACTCTCTATCTCCTAAAAACCAGGGATCTCTCTCAGGAGAAACCATGTTCTAAAAACGCCAATAAGTGCACGGGCTTAGATCTGGGTTCACAATCCGACTCTGCCACTTGCCAACTATGCTCCCTTCAATCTGTAAGTCAGGACAGTTTCCTGTCTATAAAATGAAGACTCTGACGTGTATTACTATTGTGATGGATGAAGCGTGAAAGCAAAGTTTGAGTAATTAAAGATTACTAGAAGTATACATGGGAGAAGGCGGTGGCACCCCACTCCAGTACTCTTGCCTGGAAAGTCCCATGGACAGAGGAGCCTGGAAGGCTGCAGTCTATGGGGTCGCTAATAGTCGGACACAACTGAGTGACTTCACTTTCACTTTTCACTTTCATGCATTGGAGAAGGATATGGCAACCCACTCCAGTGTTTTTGCCTAGAGAATCCCAGGGACGAGGGAGCCTGCTGGGCTGCCGTCTATGGGGTCGCACAGAGTCGGACACGACTGAAGTGACTTAGCAGCAGCAGAAGTATACATTGTCCTGTGATTCTCCCTCTCTCCTCTTTTATCTGACTGATTTGTAACAACTTGCTGTCCAAAAACTTCAGTTTCAATGAACAGAATCTTCAGAGAGCACATTGGATACTAAACATAAATAAGCACTAAAAGAAAACAAAAACCAGTCCAGTCCAACCAGAAAAGACTACTTGAAAGTTACACTAAAATGGTCCTTTTGAAATACAAAATATCCTAAAGGATTCCAACATTCAACAGAGATTTTTAACAACAAAGTATTTCCCAATATGTCAATTCTCATGCCTCTTCACTTCCTCTCTTGTGCCTCCCTGAATTTAACCTTAGAATGGCAGTTAAACATTAAGAGGGAAACCATTAAACATTCTACTTACAGAGATATTGCCATAAGCCATCAGGATGGGGTTGATGGGAAGAGGAACCTATGAAGAAATGATTAAACCAAGTCATTAAAAAATAAGCCTTTGATAGTGCTTATCACAGGCAGGGTCATAACAGTATTTTATAGTTCTGAAGGAGACCCTAAAAACTGACTCTAAAGAATTATTATATAAGAATGTATTTTTAGTTTCAATAGGGCTTATGAATGAGTCTGGGTAATACATTTCATGTAGAAATCCAAAATGGCTCACCAGCCTCCCAAACTAAAGCAGGAACCTGAGTTTCCAACTCAAAACAGTAATCACATCAATTTCAAATTAACTATCCTTGGCTTTTTATTAAGATAGAGCTTCTCAATTCTTTCTTTCTAATGTTTGAATTAGAAGAGATTCTATCACATCTATACAAATGAGGTTTTTCCCTCAGCAATTATCTCTGTAAATAAATGTCACTCAGAATGTAACTTAATGAACCGTCTTACCTCCTTCCCTGCAGCTTTACAGATGGCTTTGTGTTCTCTCAATTTTGCAGTTTCTTCTCGGTACAGCTCAATAGCCTCCATGATCCTCTCAGCCTACAGACGATGACAAAGAATGGAAGTCATCACGATACACTCATCGTCCCACAACACTGCAAATGGAAGGCCTGACGAAAAGCTATCAACTTAAACTGCTTGAATCAGTTTAATAAAGATGTGCCAAGAGCATCCCAAACAGCATTCAAAGATGTCTTTGGCTTTTGTTTTTTAATTTACAAGGAGACTAAGTGTTGTGAATTCAGGTGAGACTGGTACACCTGACAGGTACACTTGAGATCAACCCTGCCTTTCTTAGAAACCACGCACTGATTAAACAGATTCAGCACTACTCATATCCTTGGTGACAAGGGAGGAAAACAGAGATTATGATCTCCATCTATAAATTTCATCAATCTTTTTGCCACAAAAGGGCTATTTGGTTGGGACCTTTTTAAAAATGAGATATGGGGCAGTGATCAAGATGGTGAAGTAGAAGAACATGAAGCTCACCTCCTCCCACAAATACATCAAAAATACATCTACATGTTGAACTATTCTCACAGAATATCTACTGAACACTGGTAGGAGACTTCAGACCTCTGAAAGAACAAGAAAATCTCCACATGAGCATAACCGGGTAGAACAAAAGACAAAAGTGAGAAAGGAACTGGGTTGGGACCTGTACCCCAGGCAGGGAGCTGTGAAAGAAGAAAGGTTCCTGCACCCTGGGAAGTCCCCTCACTAGGAGGAAGTCAGCCAGGACAGAGGGAGAGCTTCAGAGCCTCAGAGGAGAATACAGCAACTGGTTTGCAGCAGCTAGAATAGAGAGAGGCCTGCAGACAGTCAGTGCCACCCCTCTACACTCCCAGCCTGAGACGTGTGTCCACTGGTGCATGTGAGGGCTAGGTGTGGAAGCTCGGGCTTCAGGGTGGGCTGTGCAAAAACAGTCTAAAGGGTCTGGAGTCTACTGCAACCACACCTGAAGGTGTATGCAGGGGAAGCCTGGGCCACCTTAGAGGCCAGGTCTGTTGTGTGGCAGTGTGCGATGGGAGGCGTGGTGTCCACCCTACAGCCTTTTCCTCCAAGGGACCGCTCAGGCTGTAGGACACTGCCTACATGAGCTCCAGGAGTGGTAGTGAGCCGCCACAATGCCCCAGGCTTCAGGAGTGGCTGCCAGCCACCTCTGCTCCCACTGTGTGCTCCAGGGGTGCGCATGAGCCGCCACTGCCGCTGGGAACCCAGTGCTGCATCTGCACACCCCCTATCGAGGGGATAATGGCCAGCACACTGAGGAAAGAGGCAACAGGCATCCACACTAAAAACAGTCCTTGCACCAAAAATATCAAACCCACACAAGCTACATAGGGATGGTCTCACATATAAATTGCCCTGCAAGACCACAGTAATAGACCTCTTCAATCTAACAGACACCAACTTAAAGGAACTACCAATTATACAAGAAAAATAAGACAACTCATTTTTTGAGACAAAAACTGAACTAAACACAATAAGAGCAGAATAAATAATGCAGAATAAGTGACCTGGAAAAAAGAAGATGGAAATCACCCAACCAAGACAACAGACAGCCAAACAAAAGAAATGAAAGCAATATAAGAGATCTACGGGATAACAAAGATCATGGCATCCGGTCCCATCACCACATGGGAAACAGATGGGGAAACAGTGGAAACAGTGTCAGACTTTATTTTTTTGGGCTCCAAAATCACTGCAGATAGTGACTGCAGCCATGAAATTAAAAGATGCTTACTCCTTGGAAGGAAAGTTATGACCAACCTAGATAGCATATTCAAAAGCAGAGACATTACTTTGCCAACAAAGATCCGTCTAGTCAAGGCTATGGTTTTTCCTGTGGTCATGTATGGATGTGAGAGTTGGACTGTGAAGAAGGCTGAGCGCCGAAGAATTGATGCTTTTGAACTGTGGTGTTGGAGAAGACTCTTGAGAGTCCCTTGGACTGCAAGGAGATCCAACCAGTCCATTCTGAAGGAGATCAGCCCTGGGATTTCTTTGGAAGGAATGATGCTAAAGCTGAAACTCCAGTACTTTGGCCACCTCATGCGAAGAGCTGACTCATTGGAAAAGACTCTGATGCTGGGAGGGATTGAGGGCAGGAGAAGAAGGGGACGACAGAGGATGAGATGGCTGGATGGCATCACTGACTCGATGCATGTGAGTCTGAGTGAACTCCGGGAGTTGGTGATGGACAGGGAGGCCTGGCGTGCTACAATTCATGGGGTCGAAAAGAGTTGGACACGACTGAGCAACTGAACTGAACTGATGGGATAATAATAAATTGTGCCAATTTACACATAATACAGCTCCAGAAGGGGAAGAAAGAGAAAATGAGATTGAAACTGTATTTGAAGAAATTATGGCTGAAAACTTCCCAAACCTAAAGAAACAAATATTCATGTAGAGGAAGCACAGAAGGGCCCAAATAAAGTAAATCCAAACAGACCTACACCAAGATGCACTATAATAAAAATGGCAAAATACAGAGGATTCTCAAGGCAGCAAGAAAAAAAAGTTCATCACAAGGGAACTTCTATAAGGCTATCAGCTGATTACTCTACAGAAGCACTGCAGGCCAGAAGGGAGTGGCAAGATATATTCAAAGTCCTAAAAGGGAAAAATCTGCATCCTAGGATACTCTACCCAGCAAGATTATATTTAGACTAGAAGGAGATATACAGAATTTCTCAGACAAGCAAAAACTAAAAGAATTCAGCAATACTAAATCCATCCCAAAGCAAATATCATAGGTCTTCCGTAAATAGAAAACTAGTAAGAATAGATAGGAAAGAGAAAAATCACAACTGGAAAGTAAGTCACTTCAATAAGCCAATATACAGATTAAACAAAAAAAAAGAAAACGTCTTTGTGAAAATGATGGTAACTACAATGAACAGCAAAAGGATGAAGATGTGAAAGAGGACATCAAATACATAAACTGTGGGACAGGAGAGTAAGAAAATGCAGGGTTTTGTTTTTTTTCCCACTTCCGGAATGGGTTTGACCTATATGACTACCAACTGAAGCGAGTAGGTATAGGGTGGGGTCCACATACCTGAAACACAGGGCAACTCCAAAGCACACACCAGTCACAGAAACCAAAAAGAGAACATAATCAAAAGGGAAGCAAACCACAAAAGAACACCACAAAAAAAAAGAGACAAAGAAGAAATGTAAAATCAATATGAAAACATGGTTACAATGGCCATAAATATGTATCAATAATTACCTGAATTATCAAACATTGGACTAAATGCTCCAATCAAAAGACAGAGTGGAAGACTGGATTAAAAAAAAAGCTACAATATGCTGCCTGCCAGAGACCTACTTTAGGGCAAAGGACACATATAGATTGAAAGTGAGGGCATGTAAAAAAGATAGCCCATGCAAACACAAATGACAAGAAAGTGTGGGTTGCAATACTCATATCAGACAAAATAGACTTTAAAACAAAGGCCATAAAGAAAACGGAGAAGGTAATGGCACCCCACTCCAGTGCTCTTGCCTGGAAAACCCCATGGATGGAGGAGCCTGGTAGGCTGCAGTCCATGGGGTCGCTAAGAGTTGGACACGACTGAGCGACTTCACTTTCATTTTTTACTTTCATGCATTGGAGCAGGAAATGGCAACCCACTCCAGTATTCTTGCCTGGAGAATCCCAGGGACAGGGGAGCCTGGTAGGAGGCCGTCTATGGGGTTGCACAGAGTCGGACACGACTGAAGCGACTTAGCAGCAGCAGCAGCAGCAGGAGACCCAACCAAGGAAATTAAAGACTAGCACACTGACAACCATAAACTATTAATAAAACTGAAGAGGATTCAAAGAAATGGAAAGATATCCCATGTTCCTGGATTGGAAGAATTAATATTGTTTAAATGGGCACACTACTTAAGGCAATTTACAGATTTAAAGTGATCCTTATCAAGTTACCCATGACATTTTTCACAGAACAAATAATCCTAAAATTTATATGAAACCATAAAGATCCAGAATTGCTAAAGCCATCCTGAAGAAAAAGAACACAGCAGGAGGCAGACTTCAGACAATGCTTTTGCACAAAGCTACAGGAATCAAAACAGTGTGGTACTGGCACAAAGACTGTTCCAGATGGATCAATGGAACAGAATAGAGACTCAGAAATAAACCCATACATACACAGTCAACTAATCTTCAACAAAAGAGGCAAAAACATATAATGAGGAAAGTCTTCAGCAAGTGTTGGCAAGTTGGACAATTGCATGTAAATCGAAGGTAGAACACACCCTCTCACCATACACAAAAGTAAACTCCAGATGTCTTAAACACTTAAAACATAAGACATGACACCATGGAACACCTGGAAAAGATTATAGGCAAAACATTCTCTGACATAAATTGTACCAATGTTTTCTTAGGTCAGTCTCCCAAGGCAATAGAAATAAAAAACAAATAGGACAGCCTTTTGCATAGCAAAGGAAACCATAAAAAACAAAAACAAAAAGACAACCTACAGAATGGGAGAAAATATCTGCAAATGATGTGACTGACAAGGGCTTAATTTCCAAAATACACAAACATCTCCTACAACTCAACAACAAACAACCCAATCAAAAAATGGACAGAAGATCTAAAGTGGCATTTCTCCAAAGAAATACGGATGGTCAATAGGCACAAGAAAAGATGCTGAACACTGCAAATCAAAACTACAATGAGGTACAACCTTACACTGGTCAGAATGGCCATCATTAAAAACTCTACACATAACAATTAGAGAGGATGTGGAGAAAACGGAAACCTCCTACACTGTTGGTGGAAATGTAAATTGGTACAGCCACTACAGAAACAGTATGGAGGTTCCTCAGAATACTAAAAATCAAATTACCATATGATCCAGCAGTCCCACGCCTGGGCATACAATCAAACAAAACTGTAATCTAAAAAGATACACACAACCCTATGTTCATAGCAGGACTATTCACAAAAGCCAAGCCATGGGAACAACCTAAATGTCCACTGACAGATGAATGGATAAAGATGATGTGGTACACATATAAAATGGAATACTACTCGGTCATAAAAAAGGAGGAAATAATGCCATTTGCAGCAACATGGATGCAATTAGGAATTATCATACTAGGTAAGTCAGAAAGAGAAAGATAAATACCATATAATATTACTTATATGTGGGATCTAAAACATGACAAATGAAGCTATTTATGAAACAGACTCATGGATATGGAGGATAGATTCATAGCTGCTTTGGGGGAGGGATGGAGTGGCAAGCCGGGGTTAGCAGATGTAAGCTATTGCATATGGAATGCTACTGTATAGCACAGAGAGCTACATTCAGTATCCCATGATAAACCATAATGGGAAAGAGTATGAAAAAGAATGTGTGTGTATACACATATATATGAACTGAATGTATATAACTGAATCTCTTTGCTATATGGCAGAAGTTAGCACAACACTGTAAATCAACTATACTTCGATCTTTAAAACGTCTATGATAAAAAAAGCAACCACAACACCCCCGCTTACTGCTAACCCCCCCACCGTGGTTCAGATTCAGTAGGCCTGGGGCTCCACTCTGAGAACTACTGCCATCAAGTAAAGAGATTGGACTAGGGGCTCTTAAAGCTTAGTTGGTGATTTTAGGGTCAAATATGGGAACAGGGCAATTTCATGCTATTTTATTTCTTGTAATTATTTCCTTTGTTTTTCTTTAGATTTTAATAAAATACTTTTTGGAAATAAAAAATTAAAATGAGACACAACATTCTGTATCAACTTACTGCTTTGACCGTTTCAATAGTTTTCTTTCCAGTGAAGTAATTGTCACCTTGAGTCTCTCCTGGAACCTGCCAGAAACAAAGAGATCCTTTTAACGTAACACTGATGGGTGTTAAAGAACCAACAAATTAATCTTATATCCGGACAAGAACAGACATACTATGTTATGATGACTGTTGTTACATTGTGTTATCTAGCTACCATTAAATGAGAAATTAGTAAGTGCCAGTGAAAGAAAGTGAAAAGTGTTAAGTCATGTCCGACTCTGCGATCTCTTGAACTGTAGCCCACCAGGCTCCTCTATCCATGGAATTCTCCAGAAAAGAATACTGGAGCGGGTTGCCATTCTCTTCTCCAGGAGTAAGTGCCAGACACTATGTTAAATGTGTTACATGCATTATCATAAGAATACTCTGCTCTACAGCACATGATTAAAGAGATTGCTTAATTTCTCATTTCTGATTTTTGATTTACAGTGAAACAGTTCCCTAAAGCCTCCCTCAAAAAAAAAAAAAAAGGCAAGAATGACAATCATTTAATACCAAGTCATTTGTCCCATAAAATCAGGATATACAGCTAAATTAAGAAGGACTACACAGATTCCTTCCCATATCAGCTGCAGATGACTTTGGCATCTAGCCCCAGTTCTAATTCCATTAGAAATCCTTGAAATTACAGTAAATGCCAGTAAGATGATGACAGGGCACAGTATGAGGATCCCGGAAGATCTACTTACTGCTGGTTGGTCTTCTTTGGCCACACTCTCTTCATATTCTGCTTCCCTTTGCTGTCAAGAGATGGATATGAATTAATTTCAAAGATAAAACATGATCACTATGTGAAGTGAGACAGTGAGAAGCTGCTTCTTTCACAATCTAACCCCCTCCTGGGATCTTTGTCTCCACTTGGCTGCCCAAGTGGTGTCAGCAGTCTTGGAAACATCTTCTGGAGGCCAGTGGACTAGCACTGAGTGTGAGGTGTGGCAGAACTAGACAGGAACCTTCAGCCAAGTCAGCGTGTCAGAGACTGATACCCATCAAGCCTGAAGTCCTTACCATCTCCTTTTCTTCCTCAAGAATAAGAGGCTCCCTGGTTCTCTCCCAAAGTCTCAGAGATTTGTCATGGGATGATGATACAACGTAGTCCCCACTGGGGCTTACGGCCAAGCACCATATTTCCTGGTGGTGCCCCTGCAGAGAGTAAAGACAAAACCAAAAATCTTGAGTGAGAATACCTTATTCATAGACTGCTACACTGGTGGGAAATCAATGCTCAACCTTAAAAGAAGTTAAGTACTGAGCACATCAAAAGTAGGCAAGAGGTTACCTCTAGAGTCTGTATGTGTTCAAATTTGTCTGCATCCCATTGTTTAATCTTACGGTCTTTCCCAGCAGTGAAGAAGAGGTGAGACTTGGGCACAAACCTTAGGTACATCACACTGAAAAGTGAGAGAAATACTCAAACGTCATCAATTTCCTCATTATTAAAGTCTTAAACACACATAAATTGCTTTTGGACAGTTAGTTCTAGAGTTGTATTAATAGAATTTTAAATTTCTGACTATCTGAGAACACTCCCAGGAAATGACACTGATAGGTGACTCAACAGGAGGTCTTTGAAAAGACAACATCTACCTGTCATCATGTGCAAACAGAGACTTATGGCAGTCCCCGAAGTCCAGACCCCAGATTTTCACGTTCCTGTCTGCAGAGCCAGTTGCTATCAGTGCTCCATTCTAGAAGGAAGAGAAGTGAAATGTTACTAGGTCATCTGAAACCCTGATTAGATAGAGAAAAGTTAACCAGAACATTTATCCCATTTCTTTCAAAAATGTCAATGTCAGTGCCAAAAAATTAATTTCATCTCTTTATCAAGAGTACCCACATCCTTGCTTTTACCTACAAATCTACTTAAAAAGCTTGTTAAGTGAGCAAGAACTGTGTGGCTTATGTGTTTTTGGTCCTGCTACAGGGCAGTGTTGTGCTTTGATGTAGGTTATCTGTTTACTTTGTTAAAATTGATAGAATAAAGACTCTCTAATCTCTGTCACCGAGTTTGACAGAGTTGGGGGTGGAGAAAAGAAGAAAAGAGAAGAATGAGCCTGGGAAAGAAGCTACTAGAATGCTTGCGACCTAGACATTTTTATGCCATGTCTCCTATCACTGTTTCTCTTCTATTTTAGCACCTAGTTCAAATGGCTATCCATGTAAGAAGAAAAATATTTTCTGACACCAATTTATTCTGTTCATGCACTGAGTGCAGATAGGTAGGGTGGGGGCCAATTCCTTTTACACAGACTAGATTTTTTTTTAATTGGAAGATAATTGCTTTACAATATTGTGTTGGTTTCTGCCATACATCAACATGAATGTCCCCTTCCTCTTGAACCTCCCTCCCACCTCCCACCCGATCCCACCCCTCCATACTGTCACTCATAACTAGACACTGCAAAACATATGACTTTGGTTAAGAGACTAAAAGTATTCACAGTGAAAAATACCATAAATATTGCAAAGTTCCATTTTCTTTATGAACGTTATTACACTTCAGAACAAAGCAGGGATGCCTTTTTGAAAGTCCTTCACAATTTAGGGTATTCTACCAATTATAGTCCTTTAGACAAGAAAATACTATTTGGGGAATCCAAACCAGGTAGTTGGTTATGAGGATTAATTCAGGTATGTGTGAAAACATTCTAAAACGATTAAAGAGATATATACTTAAGGTATGATTATAATAAACACTTTTGTAATTTTTTTAGGATAGTCAGTTATATACCAGACTGAAAAACACTGAAGTGAAGCTATCAAGCCAAGAACGAACAAAGCACTTTAGAAAAGATAACTTGTCACTGAGACACTATTTAAATTTTACTTACATAAGATATGTCCATACATATGACAGGCAGTTTGTGTCCATATAGTGAGAGAAAAAACTAAATATTAAAAAAAAAAAGAATATAAACAACTTATGTCCGTCTATAAAATGCAGGCATAATTTATTATATGTAGATCTAAACTATAACCTTAAATACAGTGCTAAACAGTGTCCTGAATTGCTTTTATGTCTGTGTTTCAAAGACGACGACAAACCACGGAAGGTTGTACCCTTACAACTTAGCATAAAGCCCTGCCTGCTCTTGCCAAGAACACTGCAGTAGAGTGGAGCCGTGCTGCTGCTGAGGCCTACTCCCTCAGTCAGAACACAGCACAGGGATGTTCTCTGGACCTCTTAGTTGGAGAGTCTGGGGAGCACTTGGTTCACAACAGTACCTCCAGGCCTAATACAGTTCCACCGAGACTCTGGGTGTAGAGCCCAGTAATCCATATTTTTAAAAGCAACCCAAATGATCCTGATGTACTGCCAAGTGTGGGATCACTGCCTAGGACAGCTAGCAGTGCTCTTAAAACTACTGGCTACAACAGGATTTCTTGTCCACAGATTTCTCTGAACATGTGAAATATAACTTGCTTTAAATGAAATTTATGAACCAAAGGAGTCTTTCAGAAATCCAGCCTTCCTAGTGCACTTGCAATGTTTTGATTCACAAACAAGCTTTCAAAAAGATACTACTGCTGGAAATAGTCAAGGCCACTACTCTATAGTCTCAACCCAAGTTCAGTCAGAAAGACAATACCCATAGGCATAACCATCGTACCTTTAAAGTGTCAACATAGAAAATTTTCACAGTACAGTCCAGCAAAGATACGGCCAACAGCTTTTGATTGGGAGAGTAACTGACACACAGAACTTCTTCATCTAGTTGCAAGGTTCGGGTTTGCTTCACAGAAAGTCTAGCATCATGGAAAGCATCGAGAAAAATGAGTACTCTACAGAGGCAGACAAAGTCTCCCAAGACCCTCTAGAGCTCAACAGAAATACATGCGTCAAAAACCCATTCAGTGGTGCCTCATTTTCACTCCAACAAATGGACACAAATTAAAAAAAAAAAAATGTCTACTCACCTTTTCTGGGTACTGTTTTCATCTTTCACCAACTCAAAATCCCAGAACTTCACAGATTTATCTGCACCACCTGTCACAAAGCCACGCTGAAAATCAAAGGACATTTCTGTTAGAAAAGTATCTTCATACAGAAACTGGTTCAGTTCAGTTGCTCAGTTGTGTCCGAGTCTTTGCGACCCCATGAATCGCAGCACGCCAGGCCTCCCTGTCCATCACCAACTCTCGGAGTTCACCCAGACTCACGTCCGTCGAGTCAGTGATGCCATCCAGCCATCTCATCCTCTGTCGTCCCCTTCTCCTCCTGCCCCCAATCCCTCCCAGCATCAGAGTCTTTTCCAATGAGTCAACTCTTCGCATGAGGTAGCCAAAGTACTGGAGTTTCAGCTTTAGCATCATTCCTTGCAAAGAAATCCCAGGGCTGATCTCCTTCAGAATGGACTGGCTGGATCTCCTTGCAGTCCAAGGGACTCTCAAGAGTCTTCTCCAACACCACAGTTCAAAAGCATCAATTCTTTGGTGCTCAGCCTTCTTCACAGTGCAACTCTCACATCCATACATGACCACAGGAAAAACCATAGCCTTGACTAGACGGACCTTTGCTGGCAAAGTAATGTCTCTGCTTTTGAATATACTATCTAGGTTGGTCATAACTTTCCTTCCAAGGAGTAAGCGTCTTTTAATTTCATGGCTGCAGTCACCATCTGCAGTGATTTTGGAGCCCCCCAAAATAAAGTCTGACACTGTTTCCACTGTCTCCCCATCTATTTCCCATGAAGTGATGGGACAGGATGCCATGATCTTTGTTTTCTGAATGTTGAGCTTTAAGCCAACTTTTTCACTGTCCACTTTCACTTTTTAGTTCCTCTTTACTTTCTGCCATAAGGGTGGTGTCATCTGTATATCTGAGGCTACGGATATGCAGAAACTGGTAAGATACCTCAAAATAATACAAAAGACCATTTTTATTTAAGGCATGGGACAAGAATTAAGATGTGTGGTTTTTCTTTAACCCCCTTTCTTGTTCTTTTAGGGCTTCCTCCACAGGTCTTATTTGAGAACTAACTCCTAGCAGTGCCTCGTGTAGTCAGATGATAACTGATGTAAAGTTCTAGTTACACTTTCATTCGGTGTCAGGAAGAAAGACTCAACAAATACTACAGGGTAATGCAACAGTCAAAAGAATTTGCTGTGAAGTATTAAACTGGTCTCATCACATTTTAGGGTTAGTGTAAAGTATAAGGAACACGGAGTAAGAAAACTAGATCTCAAATGTCTATTCTGCCGTTTCAGAGACCTGTAACATAGAAAGAAAAACCTTACAATGATCCTTAGTGTTGCTAAAGAGATAAAGACTACCTAGTTTATAAAAGTGTTGTGAAAATAATAGTAAATGACATGATGGATATGAAAACACTTTGGAAAATAGAACACTCCACAAACCCAAGATGCTAACTACTATTTACATTTTAAATGCTGCTTTATTTCTGCCCCCAATGGCATTACTCAATCTAAATTCCAGGTTCCATTTTTTCCCCAAAATATCTACTTTCAGGGAATACAGATTTGCCACTACTGAGGACATTCAAATAAATGGGCCACAATCCCTTCAGGTATTGTCAAAAAAAAAATCTCAAAATGTTCTGAGCAACAAATAGCACCACTTGAGGTCTCCAGAGTGACTCCTCTGAAAGGAAACACACTGCTGTTGACTGGAAAAGGCTCACAAACTGACTAAAAACCACTAGACTTGTATAGTCATAGATATATAGACTGAAGGGGGAGCAGAAAAGACTGCTCTAACCTCTGCACTGCATTGCCCAAGGAAATGTTTCCTCTTAAGAAGTATCACAAGTCATTGGTAATGTAGGAGGATAAGTATTGTGATGTCATATAGCTCATGATCAAGAGCAGCTGAACAAGAATTCAGATCACAGTGACAGCTCTTCGTATTATCAGGCACAAAACATGGCACCATGTATAGAGACTACACAAAGAGTGGGCTTTCTTTAAATTCCTGTTAGGCAGCAGCAGAACTTGATATAAGAGATGGGAAGTGCAGCCAGAGTACTCAAGTCCAGATCGTCACATCTGGTTCAGTTACCTGATCTGGAGAGAGAGACAAGGACCATAAGGCTCCATCGTGTGCATCTATCGTCTCCAGCAGATTTCCTGAGGCCAAGTCATAAAGCTGCAGCTTCCCCGTCTATGAAAGACACAAAATGAACGCACCTGCAACCTCCACGACGCTCATCTACAGTGTCATAACCAAGCAGCAACGATGTGGCCAACTGCTCAGGAAACGGCTTCCATGGTCTATCCACTGTACTTCCTCTGTGAAGAAGCGCTGTTAAATCTCCTACGGACATACCGGTCTAATCTTGGCAGGGTCACTATACTCTGCAACTATGGAATGCTACAACCTTGTAGTACAGGACTCCTGTCACTTCCACTGGTCCCCCAACTTCAACTGGGAAATACCACGGCCAGAGGTGTATCAGAGTAAACATAATAGCAAATGGAGGATTTAAAAACCTTTAAAAATGTAATCAGTCCTTTAGGTGGACTAACAAGTCCTCTCCATCTAGTTTTGGCTTCCCCTCTAGAATACATTGACAGTAATAAATACCACCTACAATGCTAAGGAGGACAATGAACTTGGAAAAAATAAAATCGTGGTAGTTTAGAAAACTATCAGCCATGCTTCCTCTTTAGACCCTGTATATGCTGTGGTCTTGGGGCCAGCACAGAACAGAACACACACAGCGGCCAAGCCTGCTGTATGCTGAGTCTGTAAACATGTGGTGGGAAGAATGTAAGCAGAGGACTTAACTGCCAGGGCTGCCTCTCTCTAACTCTGACTAAGGGTAAATTCATCTCCATAAGCCCATTTTTCCATCTGAAAAATGGAGTTTATATTAACAAACACTCTAACCAGTTGTGGGGATTAAATGAGATAATGTATGTTAACGGCCTAGCACTGAGACGAGGCTAGGGATTCTGAGTCATACAAACAGTTTTTGAAACAATTAATAGTGGATGAACATTTGGTGAATGAATGAAAAATGAGGGTACTTTTAACTAAAATTTAATGTTCCGTGACAATGACTCTTGAACTCCCTCCAACTTATTTTATACTTTTTGGTGGGCAAAAAAAAAATCCATTGTGATAACAGGTTTTCTAATAAAATGCACATATGGCATTGGTTTAAGGAGATAATGACAAATACTTGCAAAGCACTTTTCCAAATATTCCATAGACCTATTACACTTTATTCCCACTACAACCCCGACGATCACCATTCATGCTACTTCCACTGCCAGCTCTTACTAGTTATTTTCTGGGGGCCAGTCTCTGTGCCAAGTGCTTTACAGACTGTGAGGCAGCTTATTTACATATTTTACTTTTAGATATCAAGGCTTACGGGGTGGAGTAACTTGCCCAACTCATAGCTAGTTGAGTAGAAGAGCTGGGATTCAAACCCAGGCAATTTGGCGCAAAAGGCTCTGTAAAAAAGCAAGTGCCATCATCTCCTAATACAGATAAGGAAACACACTAGGAGAAGTTTATGCAACTTGCTCCAAGTTACCCATTTTTTAGGGGGAAGAATCTGAATCCAAATCCACGTTTGTGCATTCCCTCAGGTTCTCTCCCCATGTGATTACAGCTGAAGATTTGGTCACTTGGTCTCTCTTTACTGAATGCTTCTATCTGCCACACCTGATGCTGGTACTTAATGTATTTTATTAATCTTCTCAAAACATAATTACATGTGTACTTATAAAAATATGCACGAAAGGCTGATTGCCAAATTGTTAATGATAGTTATCTTGGGTCATGATTTTAATTTTCTTCATAATTTAACATATGGTTTGGTTTACCAAAAAAAACCCAAAACTTAAAAAAAATAAAAACCTCAAAAAAAAGGTCAATGAACTATCACACTCTCATATTATCCAGCTCTAATACATTTCCCATATGCTAACAAAGGAAGCAGGTTTCTTAAACAACTCGAAGAATATTGAGCAGAAAAGTCCCCTAAATCCATGGAAAAGTCTGTGTACCTTTGTTCCTATGACCACCTGCCGATCACCAGGCACAAAGAATGAGCAGAGCGCATATTCACAGGTCATTGTGCGAATACACTGCAGCGTAGATCTGAGAGGAAGAAGGAATAAAGAACTCACATGTTAAAGAGAACCTGCTTCTCCACCTGCGAAGTCAGCATGTACATTTAATATTAATACCTACTTAGCCACACAGAATGGTCGACAAGAGAGGACAAAGTCTGAATGCATGTGTGCTAAGTCACTTCAGTCGTGTTCAACTCATGTGACCCCATGCACTGTACCCACCAGGCTCCTCTGTCCATGGGATTCTGCAGGCAAGAATACTGGAGTGGGTTGCAATGCCCTCCTCCAGGGGATCTTCCCGACCCAGGGATCAAACCTGTCTCTTATGTCCCCTGCATTGGCAGATAGATTCTTGACTTAATTATGGTCAGAGAGAAAACAGTAAATGGCCCCTAACTTTGTTTTCTTTATAGGAGGTTCCCAATCCTAAGGAACAGATTCTACAAAAACAGAGTTTAAAAAAGCCATCTGCTAGGTTCAAGAGAACCCAATCTGCTGCTACAAAGAAGTGTGTGAGCCCAGAGGACTAAGTCAAATTAGCATATTATATCCCTACAAGTCAAGTTCATTTTAGTGGACCATTAACATTCACCCATTCAGCAAATACCCACTCCCTCCAATATGTACTGAATGCCAGGTCCTGTTCCAGGTGCTGCAGATGAGACAGTGAGTTAAACACAAGAGGCCCCGAATTCCATAAAGCTTAACATCCTCCAGAAGTGAGACGTGTATGGGTGTCTCAGGGGCTAGCAGGTGTTGTGGAGAAACACAGAGCTGGGGGAAGGGGGCTCACAGTGCGAGAGGAGGCAGGGACACCAGGGTGGCCGTGCGATGACAGCAGAGGGAGGGCAGCCTGCAGCCGAACGAGAAGCTGGCTCCAGGAAGAAAGAAGAGGGAGCACGAGGGCCACAGCACGGGCATGTTCTTGTTGCCTGGAGTGGGTAATGAAAAGGCCAGGGGCTGCAGTGGAGAAGGCGAGAGTGGTGAGACAGCGGCTGTAAGGACTGTGACTTCCAGTTAGCGTTAGATGGAGCTCCGGGAAGTGATGGAACTTCCATGATAAAAAGATTACATTGGCTGCCGCGCTGAGAACAGACCACAGGAAGCAAGTAAGGAAGCATGGACGCCAGTCAGGAAGCTATTACCATCCAGATGAGAGATGGTGGTGGTCTGAACCCAATCATGGCAGTGAAGGTGACGAGATGTGGTTGAAATTTCAGGTACATTTTGAAGGTGGAGCTGACAGGTTTTGTTAATGAACTGGACATGGGACATGAAAGAGAAAATCAAGAATGGCTACAAGGATTTGTGCTTTTAACTGCAGGAAGTAGTTATTTACTAAGATGGGGAAGTCTGTAAGAACAGAGGGTGAGGAGGCTATTGAAGAAATGAAGATCACAAATGTGGTTTGGACATAAAAGTTTGAGATGCCTAATTAGACATCCAAGGGGTGATACAAAAAGGATTTGGATATGAGAGTCTGAAGTTCAGGGAGAGGCTGAGGCTAGAGACACACATTTATGCGTCATCAGCACAGACAGCCATCTGAGCACAGAAAGTGAAGTGAAGACAGAGAAAAAGTTCAAAAACTTTGCTCTGAAGCATTTCAACATTTACAGGTCAGTAAAGTACAAAGGATTCAGCCAAGACTGAGGAGAACCAGCCAGCAGAAGAAGAGGAAGTAATGAAATTCAGTGTTTCAAAGAGGAGAAAAGTTACCAATTCAAGGAGGATGTCAGACAAAGCTTATCCGTCACTAGATTTAAAACCATGAAGACTACTGATGAGATGACAAGAGCTGCTTTGATGAAATGGTGGGGATAAAGGCCTGATGAAGAAACGGATCAGCAGATGGGAGAGATAACTGGAGAGAGAGGTAAGGATGAGACAGCATATTCTTTTAAGATGGGAGATATTATAGCATGCACGTATGTGTGCTAAATCACTTCAGTCATGTCCGACTCTTTGCAACCCTTTGGACTGTAGCCCACCAGGCTCCTCTGTCCACTGGATTATTCAGGGAAGAAATCTGAAGTGGGTTGCCACACCCTCCTCCAGGGGGTCTTCCCAACCCAAGGATTGAACCCGAGTCTCTTTAATGTCTCCTGCATTGGCAGGCGGGTTCTGGACCACTAGGACCACCTCAGATATCTTTATACTGATAGGAATGACCAACAGAGAAGGAAAATTAATGATGCAAGAGAGGGAGGGAAACTGCCAGAAGTAGATATATAGGTTGTGATTAACTTTTGGTTAGGAGCACCATCAGTCATAGGAAGAAAGATTATGTGATACAGATGCAGCTAACTTGCCAGTTGTAATGGGAGCATATGAATGTTTTTGGATGATTCCATTATTTTAGCCACCTGATGCAAATAAATGACTCATTGGAAAAGACCCTGATGCTGGCAAAGATTGAAGGCAGGAGGAGAAGGGGATGACAGAGGCTAAGATGGTTGGATGACATCACCGACTCAATGAACATGAGTTTGAGCAAGCTCTGGGAGTTGGTGATAGACAGGGAAGGCTAGCATGCTGCAGTCCATGGGGTCGCAAAAGAGTCGGACACAACTGAGCAACTGAACCGAACTGATTTCTTCAGTGAACTACGAAACAAGGTCATCAGCTTAAAAGGGCAAGAGGTGTGAGGTGTGAGAAGTAAGGAGGTGTGAGAGTCATCTAGGAAAGTGAGGAATTAGAAATCAAGATAAAGTTACTGGAAAGCACTAAGCCTACTTGAATTTAGATTAGGTGATATGTTTGTGTCTAACCAAGTACAGCAATAAGCTTTAGACATGGAAAAAACCTGCATTTTTTGCACCAAATCTAAAAAGGCAATTTTTCCTACTCTAAACTCCACAGGGCTACAGTCAAAATGCACTAGAAATACATTTTCAAGGGGCTGTATTTAGGACCCTAAGAAAAACTAATCATCAAGAGTACTAAAAACTAACTCAAAGGGAAGAAAACTTTACTGAGTAGAGCTACAGAAGGACATCACTTCACAAACCTGTTCCATATCTTAATGGAATCAGCTGCTGCTGAAAGGATAGCAATATTGTCTGAACTGAATGACAAAGTGCGCACGTCACTGCGATGACCTCCAATGGTAATTCTGTTTGTCCGGACAGGCTGAGGACCCGGCGTGGAAGCATTCAGTGAATATAATTCCACCAAGTTGTTCTGCAGCAGGAAAACCGCCTTTAACTCTCCTTGAGGAGTATGAATCAAGTCAAAGGATCTGCATGAGAAAATATTCACAGATGTTCAAATGTTCCAGCAACCATCTTCATTTCAGCATTAACTTTTTTTCAGGAGAAAGGCTTTGCAATGCCCTCCACTTGTAAGTTAACAAGTGTAAAGGATTTTACTTATAAGAGTGCTCTGAGTATTGGACAGTAGTCAAGTACAGACCAAGTCCAAGAAACCTGAGCTCAGATACTGGATCTGATTTGTTTCTGTGTATATTTTCTAAGTGACCTAAAATCCTTTTGGAAGACGGGCTATCCATTTTTCTTTGTAATTAGCAGCAGTAAAGAACTATAAATAAAAAGATAAAAGGCTATCATAATGAAGCATAGAAGATGATGAATAAGTGAGGCCATAGTGAGCAGGAGAAACTGAGTCCCACAACCATTGCGTCCAGATATAATTTGTAGCGACTGCTTACAAATAGCATGAAAAGCTGATACAACTTAGCAGGTTACTATTTCTACAACACTTCAGATACTTCAGCTACTACATTTTCACTCACTTGATTTTGGCAGAAGTTTTGATATTAGCTACCCGTTGGATTTCATCTTGCAGAGTCATTTTGACATTGACTTCAAGGTCTTCCTCCTCCTCATTGCAAGAATTTAATCTAAAGGAGAAAAGAAAAAAAAAGTATCATCCTATCACTTTTTTAAAGTTTTGCTATTACTTGAGTCAAGTTTTGGTCCAAGACCAACAAACCGTGTGGGAAAGTCATTTAACCACATGAAATTACCATGAAAATTAAACAATGAAGTATATGTAGAAATGCATTGTGTACCACAATGCAATTAATATAAAGTATTATTCCATCCAACAGGTACCCTTAATAAATGGATTCCAAATGCAGTAGTCCATAAAATTGCTGCAGATGAGTTCATAGTTCAAACTATTCCACTGAAGTGTTTCTGATAAACTTATCTATCTTTGGGATTTTTTAGAAAATCCATTAGCCTACACTTAGCAACTCAACCATGTCAAATAAACCAGAGGTCTCACAAGATCTGCTCTAGCAAATAAAAAATTTAAGAAAGGATGACTTTTTGAGACTTGATAAATTTCAACCACTGAGAAACTGATTTCTATAGCTATAATGACCTATTTAAGGTGATACTGTGCTAAACTTCAATTATGTAACTGTCCAACCAATCTTCCTTCTCACAGTCCCACAGGTCAGCACCAAGTAATCCAGTCCCCTTCTGTATAGGCTGCTGTCACTGAAGATACACTGCTAGCCTCTCAGAATTAAATCCTTTAGAAAACTGAAAGTCATTCAGTCGTGTTTGACTCTTCGTGACCCCTATCGACTATACAGTCCATGGAATTCTCTAGGCCAGATTACTGGAGTGGGTAGCCTTTCCCTTCTCCAGGAGATCTTCCCAACCCAGGGATCGAACCCAGGTCTCCCACATTGCAGGCAGATTCTTTACTAGCTGAGCCACAAGGGAAGTCCAAGAAGACTGGAGTAGCCTATCCCTTCTCCAGATCTTCCCGACCCAGGAATCGAACCAGGGTCTCCTGAATTGCAGGCAGACTCTTTACCAACTGAGCTATCAGGGAAGCCAAATCATTCAGAAGCTATGTTTAAATATCTGTGCTGTATTTCTAGTCCTGTGTGGTTCTCAATGCAAGATCTAGGAATATGGTAAGTAGAAATTAAAACTTGGACTACCAGCACACCTTAAGACCTTCCCTAGCATTTAATAGTAAATTGGAAACAGAGTAAATATTCCTTTAAGGAAGCCCCAATTTTTCTATCAGTACAATGTGGCCCACTCAGGGTACTTTATTAGTAGTAAATATTAAGAAAACACACTTTGCTTTCTTTTTAGCTTTCTTCATCTTCTTGTCCATTTTCTTCTGAATTTCCTCTTTGGAAAGGATACAAAACACTTCTAGCACAGAATCGGTTCCCTAGAAAAGGAAAAGGCTGATGTGAGTCCAGGAGAGGCAACTTGTTAATTCAGCTTTTTCTCTGTAAGAACATTTCTTTTTCTTCCCTATTGGTATTACCATGGACAATTTAATCTCTCTCTAATTGTCGTCTCATCTGTAAAGCGGAAATATACCACTTTCTACAGTGTTCCTCTGAAGACTAAATAAGAAGTTAATGCTTTTAAATTGTCTAGAAAAGCAGGGATTTAATCAGTGTTTGCTAATAACAACAGTGATAACAGCTATTACTGTTATGCTAACAGAAGCTAGGGAGTATAGATCCACAAGGTACCATATAATGAAATCTTAAAAGCACCAAAGAAAAAGTCACATCCACACCAAATACTAAATGAGTCTCTGAAAGGAACAGCGAAGTCCTTGTTATTTTCTCCTGAGCCTGATACTCACATGGCAAGCAAGAATCCTGCCTGTCCTGTCGACTGCAAGGTTCACAACTCGGTCCCTTCCTTCCCGCATTATGGACCCAGCTTTTCTGCATGTAAGGATGCGCTGCAGAAGAAGCAAGAGAAAAGGTGAAGCTTAACAGTTACTTCTGTTAACCCCGGAAAAGACAGGATTCCAAATGCAGGCGACAAAGATCATCCCTAAAACGAATACCTTCCCAGCATTCAACTCAACTGAAAGTAAGAAACAAAAATGAATTACATCCTCAGGAGCTTCATCCATCTCAAGGGTACCATCCTCTGCTTCATGTGAGTCCTGTATACCAGAAGATTCTTTGATTTTCTTGGGTTCTGGTTCTTCTGGGTCTTCAATCTGTTTTTATAAAAATGGGAAAATAAAAAGTGAAATAATTCGTTCTAGGAGGTGACTCTTACCCTTAATGACTTAGAAACCTGTCTTCATGGCTACTGATAACTTCCATTTAGTGACCTCTCTGATCAAGCCTCTTTGATGGCAGCACACTTATCAGAATATATTAAAAACAGACTACATCAAACACAAACAAAACAAAACATTATTCATCATACTAGTTTTAATAACTTACCATAGTATAAGGACCATTGTTCCATAACAAAGTGAAAAAATGATGACCTCATTAATTTTAAAACCTTAGGTGAAAGATCCACCATATTCTAGAAGGAAGGATTCAAATTGGCATTACAAATTGCAAATGCACTGTATGAGAGATTACATTTTCTTCTTATATAAAGAAAAGAAAAACTCTAGCCTACTAATGTAGAACCCATCAGAATGGCTACTGGATACACCACCACGTATCTCACCCCAGTTAAACCCTGGATAAAAAGTACACGACCTTTTATCCACACAAAATCTTTGAGGATCCGAGAAAAAGTTATAGATCTTCTCAAAATATACATATTTATATAAACATACAGAAATTTGTTTGAGAGAAGAGGGTCACAGATATACTGAAGTTCATCTGTGGACACCAGAAGATCAAGGAATATCAAGCTAAGAGCCCTATAAACTAAAACATTAACATTACTAAGAGCTGTAACCCTAAAGTTATCCTTCTTCCAAGTGCAAATGAGCATAGAAATAAAACACAGAATGAAGGAAAAAAATTGTGTGGAAGTCACAGGTTATCAGTAAGAGAAAATTCCAAATCAATGTGTAAGTACTCAGTAATTACATCTGATTCTAAATTCAACAAAACTATGAAACTGCTGAAACATGACCCTGCCCGTGATCAGAAAATAAGCAATTACCTCTTGTAGATAAGATATGTCCCAAGCCCTCAGTTCACTGTCAGAAGCCCCAGTGATGAGTCGCTTTTCTTCGGACACCAGAACCAACCCCCACACCTACAGAGCATAAACAGACTCAAATAATACAATTTAAGGGAATCCAGGATGTAGGACATGACATTCCAAAAATCTAAGTACCCTGTAGTCAAATCACTTTGGCACTGTAAAGTCTAATATTAAGGGCAACTTTTTCAAAAGACACTAAAAGAAAGCCCACTTTTAGAAAGAAAATGACCTAGGGTAGAATTGTTTTTTATGTGGTAACTAGCAGTTTCTCTGTAATTTCCTATCCTTAAATTTAGATAATGGCTGTTCAGAATAAATCCTAATTAGAAGCCACTCAAGTGATAATTTTAAGTCTGGCACTTCTTTGCTTTTAGCAGTGCTTACAAATAAAAGGTGCTCCATTAATGTCTATCAGAGTATCATTTTTAGACTCAAACATGCATGAATAAACAGTGAAAATAACAGTATTGTTGCAAATCCACAAAAAAGTCTAATTTGCTTTTCCTCATTAATTCTAGGATGTGTATATTCCTCATACATTCTAGGGTGTATATACACATGCACATACATATACATATACACATATAAATCTATATAACTGACTTATAATTAACATACATTATTAGCTAAAGGCATACAACACAGTGATTCAATTTTTATATATTCTGAAATGATCACCACAGTAAGACAAGTTACCATTCCACTGACATACAAAATTGTTGTAATATTACTATGTACCCTGTATATGCATTACATCCCACAACTGGAAGTTTTTACCCCTAATTCACCTTCGCCTCTGCCTAATATGAACAAAGCACAGAGGATGCAAAGATATAAAATATTCCCTGATCTCTATGGAACACATCTATGTTCAGGTGACTATTATAATGGCTATAATTTGCTATTTACATGTCACCGGCCAGGCACTATACATGCAGTATCACCATACTTCCCTACAATCATAAAGGTGGACGCTTATAATTTAAAGTGATGAAACCCATATTCACAGGTTAAAAACTAATGTAAGAAGAATATTTACTAAATGCCAGAGCAGCAGCAGCAGCAGCAGCAGAGCAGCTCTATCTGCTCTGATGGTTGGCACTTTGTCCACCATACCAACTTCTCTTAAGACAGGACATACCAATTATTGTTAGCAGTAAAGAAATGCTCTCTTCCTTTCTGCCTTGCCATTCTTGCCCTGGCCCCATAACCCTACACGTACCTCAGTCCGGTGGCCAACCATTGTTTTAAAACAGTGCTGGGTATCAAGGTCCCACCATTTCACCATGGTATCTTTCCCACTAAAAGAAGAAATAGGAGAAAAAATCTTATTAGGAGGAATCAAATGAACATGAAGATCAAGGACTCATTTTTTGCCTTAAAAAGACATAATACACAGCAATGATGTCTAATGTTAATATTTACCTTTCTTTTAAAAAAAGAATCCTAACTCTCAAAACACTCCTCTTCTTTCCTGGCAAGAACTGAGTCAATGAAAAGCCATGGACTCTTCGCTGAGTATAACCACCCAACTTCCTTTCCCCTCTATAAAAGTGCTCTTTTTCCCTTGCTGAATGGAAATGAAATGGCAATTCTCTGCTGATCCTAAATAAATCCATTTTTGCTGGGGGGAAAGAAAAAAAGAATCCTAATTCTCTATATGGCCATTCTCAGGTAGAAAAATAAAATGTTCCAAAAATAACCTTGAATTCAGAGTGCTACGGAACATAAAACTTGGGCTGTTACACATCATTTCCATAGCCACAGCATCAACATTCCTTCATCTGTCTAACTAAGAAAGAGCATAGCCTCTCTTGCTCCCTTGTCTTCCAATGTTCAGCTAGTCTCCAGGGTCCTGAAAATGCCTCCTCTGGGAAGTCTCTAAGCCTTGATTCCTTCCAATCCATTTCTGTACACAAACCTGAATCTAAGTCCTATTGCCTGAATTACTTTATATTTTAATAACTTATGTGGTCTCTGTCTATTCCTGTTACCTCATCACATCCAATACACCACTGGCAGATAATCTCAATTTCCTAACTTTGCACCAACTCAAGATTCTCTATGAAATCAAAATCAAGCTCTTCGGCACCATTCCCCAAACCTCCCATTCACTGGCTCTTAATCTCCCTGTCAACAGGCTCTACTCTTCCTGCCTAAAATGCCTGTTCTCTGCTTCTTCACCAGTAGAAATCTACCATAATGCTGGTACCAGGATTAAAACTGGAAATACCCTAAAACCCGATTTACAAAACCTTGCCTATACAATCCTACCTCCCGGTGTCATTTCCTTTTCCTTACATCCCCTAAGCTATCAGGTGAATGTATATTCTAGGAACTGTAGAGTCACTGCCTCGTGTTATCTGAACAAGACACACTACCACCCCTGTATCCTACCCCACAGGGACAAATTCACCATTTGGACAGCATTTTGTGCTGCTCCTCTACACCACTTCTGGTTCTTCTGTGGTTCTTACTAATTACTGTGGTCCTTCTAAGTACTGCCTGGCAACATTTTGAATTTCAAACTTTCCTGGGTAGCCATTCCTTAGGAATGGTAACTACTACATTTAGGCTGAGCTATATGAAACTTCTGGTATCTGACATATCACTTTTAACCCATACAAATGGTCCAACCTATTAGATGTTCAGGAGCCCTAAGTATGGAGTAAATAAGTCTCTTTTAAGGAGGGAGGCTAAAACAAACATTTAGTAGTCACATCTGCCCACTGTTCCATGTTCGGTTTTCCTGACTTTCTAGGGATCCAGAAAGTAGACAGTTCATGCATCTGTCAAAGAGTTATCAGGGGAAATAATGACAAATCAGAAAAGGGAATTAAAGAATGCTATAAAGAACTCTGCATAGCACCCATGATACTGCTGGGGAGTGCAGGCAGGGGCAGAGGAAAGCAGAGAGAAGAGGAAACTAGCACATGAGCTTGAGTGTAGCATGAAGAAACGAGTAAGGAATCAAGCAAATTCCTTCTGTGAAAGCCTCACTGTCAATTCACCTAGAAAAAGAACTGGACATGAAAACCGTTTCCACTACTTTACCTCGTAACCAGCAGGTTCTTTTCTCGTAGAAACAATGCTTGTGTGATGGCATCCTTGTGTCCCTTTAGACGGTAGAGGCCACTTTCATTGATCACATCCCACACGATAACATCCGTGTCCTAAAGAAATCAAATCATATAGAAGAGCTTTATCACATAAGGCCTAACTTGACAAACAACAGGGTGTAATATTCTTATTAGAAAGTTGATATGTAGTTCTTATAGAAAACTTGGAAAGCATACAGAACAATAAAGAAACAAACACCAGCTGACGTCACCACCCAGACGTGATCAACATAGATATTTTGTGTACACTGCTCCAGTCTTTATGTGTACATACCTGCTGTTAACTGAGATCATGCTATTACTATCATTTTAGAACCTTCTTTTTCTCCTTTAATATATTTCTCTATTTCCACGTCATTACAGACTCTTCTCATTTTTAACAGTCATGTGGTAACCAACCTTAAGGATA